>NC_058408.1:34242361-34398650 GCF_002201575.2 Neomonachus schauinslandi | reverse complement strand
ATCAAACTCAACACCCAAAGAACAAAGAATCCAATCAAGAAATGGGCAGAAGACATGAACAGACATTTTTCCAAAGAAGACATCCAAATGGCCAACAGACACATGAAAAAGTGCTCAATATCGCTCGGCATCAGGGAAATCCAAATCAAAACCTCAATGAGATACCACCTCACACCAGTCAGAATGGCTAAAATTAACAAGTCAGGAAACGACAGATGTTGGCGGGGATGCGGAGAAAGGGGAATCCTCCTACACTGTTGGTGGGAATGCAAGCTGGTGCAGCCACTCTGGAAAACTGTGTGGAGGTTCCTCAAAAAGTTGAAAATAGAGCTACTATATGATCCAGCAATTGCACTACTGGGTATTTACCCCAAAGATACAAAAGTAGGGATCCGAAGGGGTACGTGCACCCCGATGTTTATAGCAGCAATGTCCACAATAGCCAAACTGTGGAAAGAGCCAAGATGTCCATCAACAGATGAATGGATAAAGAAGAAGTGGTATATATATACAATGGAATATTATGCAGCCATCAAAAGGAATGAGATCTTGCCATTTGCAACCACGTGGATGGAACTGGAGGGTATTATGCTGAGCAAAATAAGTCAAACAGAGAAAGACATGTATCATATGACCTCACTGATAGGAGGAATTCTTAATCGCAGGAAACAAACTGAGGGTTGCAGGAGTGGGGGGTGGGGTAGGAGGGATGGGGTGACTGGGTGATAGACACTGGGGAGGGTATGTGCTCTGGTAAGCGCTGTGAATTGTGCAAGACTGTTGAATCTCAGATCTGTACCTCTGAAACAAATAATGCAATATATGTTAAGAAAAAAAAAAAAAGAAGAAGGTAGCAGGAAGGGAAGAATGAAGGGGGGCAAATCAGAGGGATAGACGAACCATGAGAGACGATGGACTCTGAAAAACAAACTGAGGGTTCTAGAGGGGAGGGGGTGGGGGGATGGGTTAGCCTGGTGATGGGTATTGAGGAGGGCATGTTCTGCATGGAGCACTTGGTGTTGTGCACAAACAATGAATCATGGAACACTACATCTAAAACTAATGATGTAATGTATGGGGATTAACATAAGAATAAAAAAAATTATTACCAATATGCAATCAATATAAAAATAATTTGTAAGATTTTATATGTGTGTGTGTGTGTGTGTGTGTGTGTGTGTGTGTGCGCGTACGCGCGCACGCACGCACATGCGCGCCAAGTCTTTGAAATCTGGTATGGATCGTATACCTCCATACATCTCCATTTGGACTAGCCACGTGGCAAGCGCCCAATAGCCACATGTTGCTTGTGCCTGCTGGTTTGGAGAGTGCAGCTCAAGAACCCATATTGCTATCACACACACAGGCTCCCCAGGCCCAAGAACCCATTTGGGATTTCACCGTTGCTCTATAGAACATCCCTCAGTTGTCTCTAAGCTTCAGCAACTCCCCCACTGACCGTGACTTCGGCATTCAGTTTCAGGCAGTCTTCCAGAACTAAACATCTAGGTCTAGTCAAAGAAAGGACAGAAAAGATAACAGCAAGAACTGATAATAAATAAGAAAGATACTCTCACAGGAGACTCAGGTTGCCGTTAAGAAAACCTTTTGGAGCCCTATAAGGTGGTAGGCATGGGTACTATGTAGATAAGCAGCTGGGATCTGTACACTGTGTCTCTATTTTTTACAGTTAGCATCAGCCCATTCTTAGATTCTAAGACCTTAGAACTCCTTCTAGCACAAGAAGAGAAAAGTCCCTAGATCAATAGGCTACCTTCAGTTCGAGTCAGTATTGCTCTGGTCTTACTTGGAATTCCCAGGTCTGCATTGATTAGATTCCATCCTTCTTCCACAGTGATATAATGTCTGCCTACAGACAGAAAATGGAGAATGGATTGTTGCTATTGAACCTGTCTTCTTTAGTTACTTCCCACCAAACCATCTAGATGTTGATCTATTGTCCCTATGGGACCTCTATCTTTTACTGCTCTTGTTCATCCTTCAGAACCGCCCTGAGTCATCATGGACTTTGGCTGAGGACAATTGTGACCCATTTGTCCTCTGCCCTGCAGAATAGTTTCCAAGTTTTATTTATTTCTACTGTTGAACTTAGCTTTTAGGGAATCCATTCCTTAGTCCAATCATCATTTGACCTGGCGGCTTTGTCCTAGAGGTGTTATATATAGAGAGGTTAGCCCAGATTTCCATTGCTTAATCCCCCTTTGGGGCAGTTATTATCATTAAGAAATACCTCAAGTCCCCCAAAGCTAACATGGGTAGAATGACTTATGTTTTAGTGATTGGTATTTAGACTCAAAGACCATGTTATTAAAAAAAATCAATTAGTTATAGAAAGATAGCTTTGCTCCAAGTTCCTTTCCAATTTGCAGCATGGAAGCTGTGGCTGGCTAGCATCTGGGTGTCCTCGAGACATACTGAGCATTTCATTCATCATACATGACATTTGCATATTGCAAATATCATACTTTATGCACATGCCTTCCAGGCTGGTATAGAGACTATGATTGCTGCCTAATTCTCACATAAATCAGTGCACCAGGGAATGCCACTTCTAAACATGGGAAAAATCAAGGGTTGCTCTGCTTTTAGACTTTTCCTAGAACCTTCTCATTCTTTTCACATCTCAAGTAGATTCAGTGTTTTCATTTTCTCTTCTTTCCTGTAGCTCTTAAAATTCTATTAGCCATTTGTGAATATTATTTTATACCATCTGCATTTTCTCTAAGTTGTGATAGTGACCACTGAAATCATTCGTGTGCATTTTCTGTGCAGGAATTTTTTGTGGAAGAACAAAACCTTTCCTTTGTGTGACCATGTATCCAAATAGAAAGATGCTTGTTTATAAATCTATATCACAACCAAACATTATTTTATTTGCTTAGGAGACAGAAAGAGAAGATGTTGAAAGAGAGAAGGCAAAAACATTTAATCTCAAATGACAGGGTGTAGGTTTGCTTTTTCTCTGTTCTTGGTTTGCTGCCTCTTAATCAAAGTCAACTTGATAACTACCATTACATTCTGTTTTCTGTTTTGGATCTGATGGCCTTCAGGGTATTTTCCCCATATTATTACTACTGCTTTAAAGTCCTTCTCTTCCGTGTCTCAGTTAGCAGAATAACGCATGTAGCCAGGCTTCTCCTTCGTATGCAAGAATGACTCTTGTTCTTCTTTGGGGAAGGTGTACACCTGGGTGGGAGTCCAGGGAAACCAGCCCACAGTCTATCACAATGGGGAGTCATCTGCCTACCAATGTTCCAAAAGGGGGGGTGGTGATGACCTGGAAGCAGAACTTGCCCTTCCTGAGTATCACCTTACATGTTATCCAAAAATTAAATACATGCTGGACTCCAATTATGGTTTAAGCTGACCTATGCATGAAAGGTTTAAGTAAGTCTTCCAGGAAGTCGAATCAGGGGATTGTCATTTGCATCCTGATTTAGCTAACCAATCCTCTCCTGCCACACAGGGAGCTGCATGGCCATCTCATAGTCCAGACCTCTGGGAGTTGTCCCTGGTGAATAAGGCCTTCTTCTCTAACTGCTGACCTCACCCATCCTACTCATCTTTTTCTAATAGACCCTTTTGGAAGATTTTAATAATATTCAATGGCTTCAGGCTTCATGTGGATACTAATGATGGGATCTGGGCTAGTTTCCTTCCAGGGCTCTTCCTGGTAAATTAAAACAAAGGAAATGAGTGAGCTTTGTTCTGATGGGTATGTGAGGAAGATGGTGCTTCTTTCATCTAGGTTTGGTCTTCTACCAGAAATGGCTCTGGCTTGATGTCTCCAGAATAAGGCAGATACTCTTAGCACCATGAATATAAAGTTTCTTTTAGAATTTCTTCGAAGTCTAATTGCATGTGAGATGCATACATTCTTCTGTTGAAATGGTTTTGCTCTCTGTAAAATTATAAGCCCCATCTGTATTTTCCTAAGGTAGCATACTTCCTCTTTCTTAGACTTACTTGCCAGTTCATATGGTCTCTATATTAGCTAAGAGGGCCTCTGCCCGAACCCCTTGTGATGGATGGTCCTGTCCCAAAGAGCTGTCCTCTGACCTCCAAATTTCTCCCCTGATTCAGGGTGAGAGTGGTGATAAGCTGTCAGTCTATCCTGTCATTATCTTGTTGGTAACGCTTGTCAAAGAGAGAAGTAGAGATTGAGAAGATAAAAAGGGGATACAGTGGAAAGATTTTTAAAAAGTAATAATTTTACAGTGTTTTATGGCACATAAAGCAAATAGAGTCAAATCATATCCGAAACTTGGGGCTGTATTCTTGTCTACTAGAAAGCAGGAGGCTGTCTATAATTGAAGAGATGTTGCAACCAGGTCACAGTGTTTTGATGGGTCCCAGTATACTCTGACACAGAGTTATCTCCTACGGAGTAAAGCCATATGAATTCCTGGCACTAGGAAGAGAGTGGGGGTAAAGAATACCCCTGGCATGCATGGAAAAGCTAGTGTCACTAAGCTAAACTAGGTAACATAAGTCATCCAAAGCTTTCTCTCCAGAAATAACCAGCATAGTTGATGACTCCTAATCTGTAACTGTATTTGGGAGTTAAGAACTAACAACATCAGTGGTTCATTCTTTGGCTTAAACAAAGGAAACACAATTCTTTTTCACACAGGCCAGGCACTAGAGTGGGGCAAGTGAAATGCATTGGGCACATGACTTAAGAAGATTGCACAGAGTGAGTGAGAGTGGGTGCCTCCTTAAATTTTGCTCCCTAGCTGCCTCACTTTACCTTCTTCTTGACCCTGCTTTCAAACGTGGGAAAGAAACTTCCCAGTGGGGCAGAGAGGCCTGTTAGCATAGATATCGTTGAATGGCGGCGAACAATCAGCCTGCATGTGTTTTATGTTGTCTACCACTAGATGTGCCAATGAAGCTTCAGATCTCTTTTTAAAAATAGGAAAATTGCTGATTTCATCTGTCGACATTAATTATATAATACTTTAGGGTGGGAAGGCTAATATTGTTCTTTCTTCTGTGTCAGGGGACAATCGGGTCTTTGAGGAGGGGGTCAGAAGAGGAAATGCACATTGACTGAACGCCTACGAAAGGGGAAGATCAGTTGACCAACCCACTTCTATTTCCCACTCCTTAGAAAGGATGAAAGAATCAAATGCCCCCCTGCCATCCCACTGCCACCCCTTTTGTGGATAAGGGCTACAGTGTAACACAGTCCAGCCAATCAGGTTGCACCAATGGTTCATGAGGTGTTCCTGGTATAAGGTTAACCAGATTTAGAAGATAAAATATGGGTTGCTGAGGTACATTTGAATTTCAGGTAAACCACAAGTATTTCATATAAGTATGTCCCAAATATTGCGTAGGCAATACTTATCCCAAAAATGTATTCATTTATTCCTCTGAAATCCAAATTTAACTGAGCTTCCTGTATTTTATCTGACAACCTTACCCATGCATATGTTTTTGCTTTGTATGTAGTTAACAGTGTCCCCTCCTCTTTCTTCCTGTCTTAAATAAGGACTCTCACAGTCAAAGTCATCACAGAGATGCTGTTCAGGAAGTCTCTGACCAAATGTGAAGAACATGCAAACCCTGGACTATTTTCTTGGGAACAAAAATTAACTCTACTATGTTTAGGTCATTCTTAGTAGGGTTTTCTGTTGCTAGGACACAAAAGCATTCTTTTTTTTTTTTTTAAAGATTTTATTTATTCATTTATTTGAGAGAGAGAGAGAGAGAGAGAGCACACGAGAGGGGGGAGGGTCAGAGGGAGAAGCAGACTCCCCGCTGAGCAGGGAGCCCGATGCGGGACTCGATCCCGGGACTCCAGGATCATGACCTGAGCCGAAGGCAGTCGCTTAACCAACTGAGCCACCCAGGCGCCCCACAAAAGCATTCTTAACTGACACACTATTCAGTGGCAAACATGATGCAGTTTCTCTATATCTCATTTAAATCTCATTTAAATCTTTGTAATCCCTCTGTGAGATGGGTGTTATTGTGTCTATTTTCAGGTGAGAAAACAGAAATTAGAAGAGCCCGAGTACCCTGCTCCATGCCTTATAATAATAATGGTCAGTGATGGGCGCCTGGGTGGCTCAGTTGGTTAAGCGACTGCCTTCGGCTCAGGTCATGATCCTGGAGTCCCTGGATCGAGTCCCGCATCGGGCTCCCTGCTTGGCAGGGGGTCTGCTTCTCCCTCTGACCCTCCCCTCTCTCATGTGCTCTCTCTCATTCTCTCTCTCAAATAAATAAATAAATCTTTAAAAAAAAAAATAATGGTCAGTGTTGATTGTGCACTTAGTAGATTCAGACACAGGTCTAAGTGTTTACATGCCCACACTCATTTCCTGCTCCCAGCAACTGTTGAGACTAATACTATAAATATTGTCCATTTTAGAGATGAGGAAACTGACACCAAGGGAGATTAAGAAATTTACCCAGTGCCACAGAACTGGCTGTGAGTCCATGTAACAGCGTTCCAGATCTTGTACTTGTGACTAGCGTGCATACTGGCCTGCCTGCGATAGGGCTGACAACCACACTAAGCCCTCTGATGCTGAAACCAGTTCTCCTTCCACTCTGTCTGCAAACTACAGACTATAGCACTGGCCTGCTAGATTTCCAAAACCTTCTTTCTCTAACCCTGCTAACTACATCTTACCTGTCCTGCTCTGCAGTTTCAACCTTATACAAATAGGTTCAATC
The DNA here is from genome assembly GCF_002201575.2 of Neomonachus schauinslandi. Classification (NCBI taxonomy): domain Eukaryota; kingdom Metazoa; phylum Chordata; class Mammalia; order Carnivora; family Phocidae; genus Neomonachus; species Neomonachus schauinslandi. The sequence continues at coordinate 34,391,942 of NC_058408.1, read as the reverse complement.
TGGCACAAATACTGGTTATTAGGCAAGTGTCACAAGGCAGCTTCCCTCAGTTCATCATGGAGTTGGCATCAGTAATTTCTGATGCTTTAAGAACCCAGTCATTGGGTTCTCCTTGTTCCCCAGAAAGTGGGCTCATGCTCTATACCACTAAATTGCATAGTGAGCCTTGTTCCCCAGAGGCAGGGTCTTTCCTTTCCCCACATCCTCTCACTCCACCCCAATGCAGATTTCCAGCCTGCATGGAGCTTTCTGATTTGCTTCCCCTATCTTTACTGAGAAATTCCCTGGTGTTTCCTTCTCTACTTATTTTCCTCTCTGTGCCTCAAATTAATCACTTCATTGGGGAACCTACTTTCTAGATTCCCATCTCCGTCTGAAAAGCCAAAGAAAACAGATTCTTCACTACACTCCCATAGTAGCCTCCAGCCTACCCTGACCTTCTGGTCTACTTGGACTCCTGGTGTCAGATAACTTCTCTCAGCCTATCCTGCCTGTACTCAAATTCCTCTCATGACAGGGGACTTACACTTTCCAGTTTTGCCTAGAGCTTGTCCTAATCTTGAAGCGAGCTAAGGGTTTGCTTTGATGCCCTCTGACAGCCCAAGGATAAACACAGTTTATTTTAGGGCTGTATTGATAGGTGTTTTTTTTCTAAACAATCCCCAAAGGCAAAAAGGTGTGGTTGGGCATTCCACATACTAAATGAGACACTTGTTTACTCAACCTTGTTTCTAGGGTCACTGATCATTGAAATAACTCAGTGACCTCACAGCCCTGAAATAGAAAGAATCACTCTTTCCTTACAGAAATAATGATATTTAATTTGCCATTTCTAAGAGGAAAGGAATGCTCAGAGTGACAGGAATTAAAGTTCCTTAATCTCATCTTTTAAAATCATATCAAACCATTTACATATTCGGGCTCTGTTCAGTTTCCATCTGAGGTCATGTCTCCTCACCATTTTCTATGCCTCCTGTCAATTCAAGTTTATGGTCTTTCTTTTCATAATCAGGGGTGTAGTGCTCCAGTATGGACAGAGGAGCCTGGTGGTAGGAAACCATTTTCTCCTTTGTTCTTGAACTGCTCTCTGTGTGCCCCTGTTTGTAAATACAAAGAACCAAGCAATGAACAAGTCAAATTGAAACCTTGGCCTTTAGAAAATGCTTTCTTGATTTGATCTCATTTTCCAGCAAAGAAATTGGTGGTACCATTTCAGAAGTAAATGAGGTTTGATTGCAGAGAGATCTGTCTTTAGAACATCTTTACCCAGATACTATTTTTCTTTATCAGAATGTTTAAAGGTTGACTTCCCTGCTTGTCACAGAACCCCTTCATCTGAGCATAAACTTTTCTCTTTCAGTGTGCTATCCCAGTGGATTTAAGTCTAAGCATGGGAAATATAAGATGGGGGGATACTTTCTGAAATGCATTGCTTTCACAGAGAACTACCATTCATCTTCCAGAAGAACCAGAGATTCCAACTTTTCCCTTTTATTATAAAACCCCCAAATAAGATTTTTATTCTAAAGAAAATCATTAAACCTTTTATATTGTTACCGATAAATAGGTAAAGCTTACTAATTTTTAATTTCCTCAGCATTTTCTCTCTAAATGAGGAACAGATTGTGGAAGGAAAAATTTGATAATCATAGTTGGTTGCTAGCTGCTTTGTTAGCACAATCTATTCCTAGGATTTTATGAGATCTGGCTTACAAAGCACTGGGTGATAAATGGTTCAATATTTAACCATGATTTACCTGTACCATGTGGAAGAAAATTATGCTGATGGGGCTGAAATCACAGGAACAGAGATTTTTCCATCCCATAGAACTTGTCAACGTAGTGTTGAGTGTGAATCACTCACTCGGGACATAAAGTGTTCTTTTTAGGATCCAGGATTATACCTCAATATAAATGGCTGATAGAAGTAAACAAAATGAGCCCAGTGCACTACCTGGTGACATGCGGTAATAAAGATCAGCGGTGAGGGATGGAAGGGCTCCCTAGCCATCTCGAGATGTCACAGAAGTCGTTTTTAAACTCTGTGGGTGGTAGGAGCCTGGAAAATAGAGGGACATTAGACCATATGGAAATCGATACTTGCAAGGAAAGATGAGAAGCAGCTTACCTCTTTAAGGGAATGACTCACCGAGGGACCATGATCCCTGGGTCTCTCCCCAAAGCCTCACTACCTATATATTTATTTGAAAGTTTACTTCATCTAAATTAATGAGCTCCAATCTGTTACAACCTAGGACATTTCAGTCAGAGACTACACTTGTGCAGACATCGGAACGGCATACCAATGCGGAGTTGACTCAAATTAGAACACGTGGTCAACAGACTAATACAGTATTTATGTTACTATATCTCTGATGTTAAAGAAAGCACACCAGCGCAACTAAAACTGGGAAAAGCTTTATATTCAGGATGGGAAGGGCAGTAGATAGTCCATCTCCCAGGGGAAAAGTTGTGTTTTGCTAGACAGTAAACTTCCTGTGCAGGATCACTTATGGTTTGGTCACTAGTGTATCCCTTTTTCCTTCTGCCCCTGCTGGCCCAAAGTCAATTTGAAATAATGTTATTTTGGTCTGGCTTCTTGGAGAACAGAACATTTCAGACGCAGTATACATTTTGGAAGAGAGGTAACTTGAGGGGAAAAATCATAAAACAGGAAGTGGTGTAGGCAAAATAGGATTGTGCAGCCGGAGAAGCTGCTAGGCTGGGAAGGAGGTCCCGGGGTCCACTTTCCACTCTCATTATATTCATCTTCAAACCTTGGAAAGTCTGACTGGGTTACTATTCCGACTTAAGGCCAGGCTACTATCCTGTGTCTTATTAACCTGATCCATCTCTGGCCAAAAGCAAAATCTGGCTTTGCTTTATCCCTTTTCTATAAATTCCCATCAAGTTAACCAGATTTGTAGTCACAGCCAATAAATATACCATACACTGGCCTTTCTCAAGGCCCAAGGCATTTTACTTGTGTCCAGGCCAAGAATTAAAATGAGATTTCAAGCCCCTTAAACTGATTCTGGGTCTTGCAGTTAAGCTGACAAATGACATTATTCTTGTAGAATCCGGCAAGTGCCAAAGTCCTTATCCTCAAAATCTGATGGCTTTGGATATAGATAAAAGGCTGAGTTTCCTAAAGGTGATGAGACCAATACCACCCAAAATGTTCCATTGCCATTGTCTTAGGCTTATTTGGGGTAATTTTTCTTAAACTTTGTGAGGTGGCTGACAGCTTGAAAATCATAGTGCTCTTTGCATAACACTATGAAATATGGATATATTTAATTCCAGTATTTGAACTAGGGACAATTTTACTGGCAGAAAATGACTCTATTATAGGTATGCGACATAAAATGTTGATGCAAAAAACAGACTCTTGAGGGAGGCACGATCTGTTGTTTCTGAGTTTTGCCATTAATATTCATTTACTGCTTGTTCATTTGTTTTGTTGTCTGCCTCACAGACAAGCAGTGGAAACCACCAAAGATTCAAGAAAAATTTATGGGAGGAAAATTTTAAATTGAAAAGATTCTATCCATTAAGTTATTGTTTCCTCTAAATTGGCAAGACTGACATTATTCAGTTTGAGCAGTGAAAAATCTTGGATCAGCATGTGGAACATTGATAATCTTTGAGAGAGTGGTTTGAAAGTTACAGATGGGAATTGGTACGATACAGGTTAAACATTTGAAACTCAGGATCAGGCACACCCAGATTTGAGTCCTCTATCTATCAGTTACTACCTGTGTGACTGTGGGCATGTCACTTAACCTTTCTTTGCTATACTTTACTCCTCTGTGGAATGGTTATAATTGTTCACATCTGAGAATTATGTAAGTGAGAAAGTATATCATTAAGGATGCTTTGATTATAAGCAAATACATTTTGGGTAAATACAGGAAAAGTAATTTATTAGAAGGATATTGGGGCTTTAGAATGTCCACAAGAGCCTGCAGAATCAGGCATGGGGATGGGGTTGAACCAAAGCAGCTCTAAAGACTCAGAGACTGAAAAGATAGCAATAATTTTGTAACAAAAAACTAGTCGGAGCATGCTCAGTCAAATGGAATTGACCCACCACTGTCAGTCTCTTTGGCTCTCTGATCATGTTTGAGGTATCAGAGAGGAAACATCTAATTGTCCCCGATTGGGTCACTGAGGTCATTTCTTGTTCAGGAGTAAGGAACACCACTGATTACAGTTGCTCCACCTGGCAATATTCAGTGTGGTAAAGGCATGCCAATGAAGAGAAATGGGATACTGTTGAAAAGGAGAAGTGAATGCTGGATATTCGAAAACAAAAATGTCTTCCTTTTTTCCCCAGCTTTATTGAGGTCTGATTGACAAATAGCATTGTAATATATTTAAAGTGTACAATGTGATATGATATACATATACATTGTGAAAGAATTCCCACAACTGAGTTAATTAACACATCCATCCACCTTACATATTTACTTTTTTTCCCCTTTTTCCTTCAGTGAGAACACTGAAGTTCTACTCTCTTCACAATTTCAATTATACATATACTATTATCAGTTATAGTCGCCATAAAACAAAATGTCTTCTATAGATGAAGTATGGAGAGTGCCTGATACATAGTAGATACACAGTATATGGCATTTAATCTACTTTCTTACCTAATTTAAGGCAATCAGATGGTTCACACTAGGTGGAGCTTATCTGGGATTCTAGATATTAGTTGGCACTCTTTGGGTATTAGCCCAATAAATTTTAAGAATGTGAGAAGCCCAAATCTCTGTGGTCTTCCATCTCCCTGGAATGAGACATGATTCACTCATGAAAGGGCTTCAAGAGGAATCCAAGAGTTTCTAAAGATGCATTTTCTCAAATCTGGGGCCCACTCAGGTAGCTAAAATAGAGTAACTCTGCCCAATTCACTACCTTAGTGATCTCTAAGGACTTGTGACTACATACATCATTGTTTCCAAGATATACTTGAAGATCTACATTTGGAAGCATTATAAAAGAAAATCAGTTCTGTGATCACACTTCTGTTCCCCAGATTGTGCATCCTTTGATAGATCTTTTCAGAATAAGCATTGTCAAAAAGACCTCTTTTTATCGATTTATTGCAATCTACAAATATCCCGGAGAGTTTGGCAAATCTGAACCATCAGAATCTGATAATCCCATTGTTTCTCCTGGAGTGACTGGGAAAATTCACTTTGTGGACATATTTTCATTGCTGGCTAGACTCTAAAATCTTCCTTTTATCCCTCTTTCACTTCTTGCACAGCTTGGTTATTTTATTTGATAAACCATAGTCCAGTTTTATTCTTATATATGTTTGTAATTTAAGGAGAACTTTCTAACTTGGGTCTTTTGAAACTCCAAGAACTTGCACTCTGATGTCAACATTTTAAAACAGATAACCCCGCATTTCCCTCCAGTTATAATTCAGGTAACAATGTAGGGGGACACTCTTTGTACTGGACTATACTTCTTCCCCATTTCACCTTTGTGACCAGATTCACCGTATCACCTCTGGAGCCTTTCATTAAATTATCAGGCCTCTACTGCATTTAGGATTGATTTGATAGGGGACTTGGAGGCCATCAGAACTACAGAGTCTGTATCACCAGCTTTCTTTTTCCGTTTTCCTTCTTAAGTCAAAAAATGACTTTGGTTTGTCACAGCCTGACCCATCTATTCAGAAGTTTCTTCCATTAACTCTTTTAATAGTCCCTTCTCCAGGGCTCTGATGAGATTAAAGTTATTTTCCCCCTAGAGGCGGGAGAGCTCCTGCCTTTTGCCATAATTCACTGGCTCCAGCTAATGGGCAGGAAAGGGGGAGGGGGAGGTTATTGCTAGACTAGACCACGCTTTGCAGTGACTGTGGGGTTATTGAAGAGGTGAAATAGTGGGCGTTCTTCTTTTCTTCTTAGGTCTTTGTTAGAATGCTTATTTTTGTCTTGCCATTCACTCTAGTCTATATAAGGGGTGCTGGGAGACACCCAGTCCTTTCATATTTCTTTCCCATACTTCTGGCTGAGGCCTGAACTCCCACAATTAGTGATTCATTCTTTCAATTTACAGTTTTAGATTTTCTAAAAATTTTTAGTAGAATAGCATATTGAGTCTTATGAGTCATTAGCATCTCATAAGAAAGTTATTTCACACTTACTAGATAACAGAATTTGAGCCAGAAAGATGAAAAGAGTCAGGGTATAGAGAATACCTGGATTCGTGGGAAAAGATGTGTCAGAAAAGCCCAGAAGTTGACAGCATCACTAAGAAAGCTTTTGCCAAACTTTAGGATGTTTAACCCAGAGCTGGCTGATATCTATCCCCCAGACTCAAATATTGTCTGGATTCATAAGAGACATGGATACCTATTTTCTACTTCTTAGAATTAAATATTTACCAATCACTTTCAGGAAAGTATGTCCTATTCCTTTTTAAAAAATATATTTGTACACCCTCTCTAATCTCTTTTTCTTGGCATAACTGGGGAGGAGATTATGAGGAATGTTTCTAAAGGAGAAGTGATAGACACTACCAGACCACAGATAACATCAGAAGTCTGAAGGAATTAAAAACCAAGTGAAGTGAATTATGTTTCCAGCCATGTTTTAATCCCTAGCTCTGGGCTTGCCCTCCTGGCATAAAAAACTAGAAAAAATTTTTTAAAAAATATGAAACAACTGTTTTCAGACATTAGATAAAAGGCAGCACAAGACTATGATCCCTGGGGGAGAGGGGCAGTAAACAACCCAGGTGAGTCCTACAATTGCCTTGGCTTTCTGCTTGGAGGCGTTTTTTGGATCACAATGTAGAGATGGGAACACACGCAGGGAACAATCATCTGGCTGAGATGAAGATACAGCAATTGTACTTTGATGAGGATGAGGAGGCCTAAATTTGTTGAACAGAGTACCAGATTGGAGGCAACTACACAGAAAAAGAATCCTAGAAACCAGCATAGTAGTTCCCTTGAGCTGGTTGCTGAATACTAAGTTATGTACTTGTTGGGTAAGACTGTAAGGCTGAGCAAAGAACAAATATCATGAAAAAAAAAAAAAAACAACAACAATTGAGTAGCTACAAGATGAATATTCTCAAAAAGAAAACTAGGATATGTTCAAGTTTCAATCTGTCAGATTAGAGAGAACCCAGAGGGTCACACTTTAATAGTAGAGATATAAACTAAAGTGAAAGCTACTCTACACACAACAAAATTTAAAATTCTTACTTTGAAAGGATTAACCATGTAATTTAATTGCCTGCACAAACAAACCTCAATACTCTTTAAAGGAAGGCAACAAAATCAGTATTCAAAAATACAACATTTACAATGCCAAGCATCCAGTAAAAAGTAACCAGATATGGAAAAAAAATAAAGGCAGAAAAATGACCCATAATTAAGAGAAAAACCAATCAATAGAAACAGATGCAGAAATGATAGAAAGAACAGATAAAGAGCTATTCTAAACATAAAATAGCTATTATAAATATATTCAAGGACTTAAAGAATAATAAGAACATAATGAGGGAAATGAAAGACATAAAAATGAATCAAATGGAATTTCTAGAGCTCAATAACAGTATCTAGAACTAAAAACTGAATGGATAGCAGATTGTACACTGCAGGAGAAAATATCAATGAACTTGAAAATACAACAATAAAAGGTATCTAAATAGATGTTGCGAGAAAATATCAAATAGTATAATGTATGTAGCTGGACTCTTAGAAGGAGGAGAGAGTAGAGAAAATAAATATATTTGAATGAATATGATAAATTTTTCCCCAAGTTTGATAAAAGCTGTACACCTCCAGATATAAAAAGCCTAACAAAACTCAAGCAGGACAAACAAAGAAACCATGTCGCAGGGCACTGTAATGAAATTACTGAAAACCAATGATAAAGAAAAATTTAAAAAGCATCTAAGAGGAAAAAAAGATATATTACAACAGGACAATAAAACAAACAAAACCTACAGACTTCCCATAAAAAATAATGTAAGTAAAAAATGTCTTTACAGTTCTGAAAGAACAAAAACAAAAACAAAGACAAAAAATCAAGTTCTCAGGGGTGCCTAACTGGCTCATTTGGTGGAGTATGTGACTCTTAATCTTGGAGTTGTAAGTTCAAGCCCCATGTTGGGTGTATGGCTTACTTAAAAAAAATTACAAAAAAGTATTAAAAAAAAAGTCAACCTCTCAACGTAGAAATCTAATATCAATGAATATACCTAGGGTAAAAGGAGAAGAATGGAAAAAGTATACAAAGCAAACTAGAATCATAGGACATTGCAGTGGCTGTATAAATAAAAGACAAAGTAGATTTGAGGACATGAAATATTTTTGTGGACAAAATAAGATATTTTGCAATGATAAAAGGGTCAGTCAATCAAAGAGGAAAGCATACTAATCTTAAATATGACTGGAAAACTTGACATTTGACACTTACCTAACTATAATTGGAGATTTCTATACACCTCACTTGGCAATTGATAAACCAAGTGAAAAGAAAATTGGGATAATAAAAGTAGAGAAAAGTTGAACATCATTATCAACTAGCTTAATTTAATTAACATATATACAAAAATGAAAGCACATATATCTTTTAAAGTGCACATAAATAGTCACCAAAATAGACCATACTCAGGACAAGAACAAGTCTTAATATATTTAAATCGATTGAAGTCATTCAGGGTATATTCTCTGACTACAATATAATTAAATTGGAAATAAATTTAAAAATATATTTCTAGGAAATCACTTAAAATTTGGAAAATTAGCAATAGACCTCTAAATAGTTTATGTATCAAGGAAGAAATCATAGAGGCAATTAGGAAATATTTTGAACTTAATAAAGTCACAATATGTTACAATTTGTGGGAACACCTAAAACAGTGCTTAGAGGGAAAACATTAAATGTTTACATTAGGAAAGAAGTCTCTAAAAATCAATGATCTCCTGTAAAAGCTAAAAAATAGAACAAATTATCTTAAAGTCAGTAGAAGAAAGAAAATAAAAATAATATTTGAAATAAATGAAATAGAGAGCAAAAAATAGAAAACAATCCATAAAGCCAAAAGTTGGTTCTTTGAAAAGTTAAAATTATTAAATATCTTGCTAGAATGACTAGGAAAAGGAAAATTACCAATACTGGAAATGAATGAGGATATATCACTACAGATTCTCCAAACATTAAAAAAATAATCAAGTGTAATTTTTTCACTTAATAAATTTTGAGCTTTTCCCTGTGGGGGGAAAAGAATCAGAAAATATTAGAACAACTTTATGTCAATAAATTAAGTTAGATGAAATGGAAAAAATCCTTTAAGGGATTATATTACCAAAAATGATACAAGAAGAAAGAGAATACCTGAAAAGCCCTACATCTATTAAATATATTGAATTCATAATTTAAAACTTTTCTACAGGGAACACTCTAGGCCCAAATTATTGAATTATATCAAATATCTGAGGTAGAAATAATACCAATCCAACACAAATTAATTCAGAAAAGACTTTCAAACTGAACTATGAGGCCAATATTATTTTTATACCAAAGCTGAACAAAGACATCACAAGAGAAAACTAAGACCAATATCCCTTCTAAACAGAGATGTAAATATTCTTAACAAAATAGTAGCAAACTGAGTCCACAGTATATAAAAAGGATTATAAGTTAAGAAATGAGATTTATGCCAGGAATGTAAGGTTGGTTTAGCTGAGAAAAATTTAAAAGAAACTAATAGATGAAGAGCTGTATTATATTTATGGACTAGAAGACTCAATATTGTTCAGATGTCAATCTCCCCAAGTTGAAGTATAAATTCATATCAATTTTATTCAACATTCCCACCAGGCTTTTTAAATAGCAGTTTATGAGCTGATTCTAATATTTATATGGATATAAAAATTCTAGGTGATTCAAACCATTTTTAAAAAGAATAAAATTTTAGGACTCACAGTATATGATTATCAGACTCACTGTAAAGGTGTAGTCTTTGAGATAGAGTGATTGATGTAAGTATAGAGACATAGACCAGTTAAATAGAATATAGAATCTAGAAATAGATTTAAAAATAAATGATCAATTTGTTTTTGACCAAGTTGCCAAGGTATATGAATAGGAAAAGAATAATGCTTTCAACAAATGGTGCTGGAGCAATTAGATATCTCCAAAGAAAAACAAACAACAGCAATGAACCCCAAACCTTACCCCTCACCATACGCAAAAATAATTCAAAATGGATTATAAGCCTAAATATAAATACTACAACTATAAAAATTCTAGGAAAAATATCTGTAATTTGGGATAGGCAAATATTTCTTAGAAAAGGCACAGAAATCTTGAAACATAAAAGAAAAAAATAATAATAGTTTGGACTTCACCAGAATTTTAAATTTCTGCTCTTTGAAAGATGCCATTGAGAAAATTATAAGAAAAAAAAAAAGGCAAAGCTTACAAGGGGAAAATATATTTATAGCACATACATTGGACAAAGGACTTGTATCCAGAATAAATAAAGAACTCTTACAGCTTAAGAAAAAAAATGCCACAATTTAAAAAAAGTGAAATGTTTGACCAAACACTTCACAAAGGAAGATATAATAATGGCCAATAGGCACATTAAAAGATGCTTGACACCATTTGATATCAGGAAAATACAAATTTTTTTTAAAGATTTTATTTTTATTTTTGAGAGAAAGAGAGTGAGGAGCAGGGGAGGACCAGAGGGAGAGGGACAAGCAGACTCCATGCTGAGCATGGAACCTGATGTGGGATCCATCTCAGGACTCTGAAATCATGCAAAACCAAGAGTTGGAGGCTTAACCAACTGTGCCACTGAAGTACCCCAGGAAAATACAAATGTAAACAGGGCTACAGTTATATACCTACCAAAGTTAAAAAGATAAAGCTAAAACATTATGCTGAACAAGAGAAGGTATATACAAAAGAATAAATACCATGTGATTAGATGGTTTAGATAACAAAGGGGCACAAGGGAAATTTTGAAGGGTTATGGAAATATGATCTACATGGATTGGCAGGGTGATTACACAAGTCTGTATATGTGTCAAAACTCACTAAATTGTACGCTTTAAATTGATGCATTTCATTATTGGTAAATGGTATCTCATTAAGTTTTATTTCAAAATTAACAAGAACACATAAGGGGGGAAAGGGCTTTGAAAGGACTTTTTATTCCTCAGTTAGACATGTCCTTAATTTGTTGGTCCTCAGGCAAGAGTATAAACAGAGAATCCTGTATGTCTGAAGATTTAGGAAGTATCATATTGAGATAAAAACTCTTACATAAAATACGTTCTTAACCTCATACCTTCACTCAAATGCCTGAATTATGACCTGGAAGCCAGATTTGAGCTTAGTATTCTAGGACCCCATAATCTGGAGACTGTCATAGAGACTTTAGCTTTTAGTCCACCCCAATTCTCTTTCTATTTACCTATGTTCCACATTATCTACGTGGACATCTCAACTTTTATGTCCAAATTCTGTCCACACGGCCAACAAACCACTGCCTATTGGCCATTCTTATGGCGTTGCACACTAAGAGTGTAGTTGGAAAGATAGAGCCAGGAAGAGGCACACACAGGCCCTGAATAGTGGCTTGGGTCATTTGGGTGGGAAATTACATTCTCACAATGTGATCTAAGAGAGACATGGGATCCAGTTGAGCACTAGTCCTAGTCCCAGGGACTACTTGTCTGAAGGGGGATTGTGGCTGGATGACAAGCAGAAGAGGGCCTCTAATGCAGGGTTCCAGCCAGGGCCTAGACCCCTCCCTCCCTGGCTTGAGAGCAGCATTGATCAAAGGGCAATATTAAATATTAAATATTCTTGCCAGGAAACTATCATCAGACTTCTCCCTCCTCATTTTTAAAATAAAGGAGGGAAGAAGCAGAGGTAGAAGAAATAAACCTCATGTAGCCACTGTATAATTGAAGCTTAAAACACCAAACTGGAAGAGAAGGTAAGGTCCAGATGGGGAAAGAATAGGTAAGTATGTTTAGGGCAAGAGGCTATTCAGGTTATAGGTATAGGGCAGAATGCGGGCATTGATGTTTTTGAGTTCAACACCAAAAACTGTGTGGATGCCACAGCAATTATATCAAGAGTTAAAAGTTTAGGAGTCTCAGTACGTAGAGAAGAATAATTCTTCCTTCCAATCCTCCTTTTATCTTCTTTCTTCCTTTCCTTCCTCCCTCCCTCCTTCCTTCCTTCCAACTATGTATTGATATGAATCAATTTGGCACAAGTCTCTGTAGTTGAGCAAAGCAGTGTAACCCATGGTACCTATTCTTGAAGGAATCTACAAACCAGTTGGTGAAATAAGATATAAACATGTAAAAAATAAGTCAACCAAGGCATATTATGATGCAATGTATTATTGGCTGTAAGATGCTAGGATAGAGGGATCAGTGTGAATTAGCATAGTTAGACAGTACCTGATACTCAAGTTGATCAGTAAATTGAGTTGGGAAAGCTGAGTAAAAATTATGGAATTGGGGACAAGAGATACTCTCAGGAGGAAATGGCATCAACAAAGACTCGATTATGGGAATAAACATGGCAGGTTTTACGAAAGTGGAATAGATCAGTCCAGCTATAGATGAATATGCAAATAAAAGAAAAGGCCTAGGGTTTGAAGCTAGAAACTTGAACATAAATTTGGAAAGTTAGGTTGGGGACAGATTATAGGAAATACAGTCCTATAGTAAATATGCAGTCACCAACACTGAAAACATCTGGTATACTTGAAAGCTTACAGAACTTGTCCCCATACATTATCTAAGCTGATCTTTATGAACTTTGGAGGATATTTTGCAAATGAGAAAAAAAAATGTCTCAAAGAAGAAAGTGACTTGCATAGGTTTACAGTGCTAGCCATGGTGGAGTCAGGACTCAAACCTGGGTGTCTGGGCTTTAATACTTAAACTCTTACCTTGTTGGGATGCCCGGGCAGCTCAGTTGGTTAAGCGTCTGCCTTCGGCTCGGGTCATGATCCCGGGGTCCTGGGATCGAGTTCCGCATCGGGCTCCTTGCTCAGCAAGGAGTCTGCTTCTCTCTCTGCCCCTCCCCCTTCTTGTGCTCTCTCTCTCTCTCTCTCTCTCTGACAAAACAATAAACAAATCTTAAAAAAAACACAAAACAACACTTACCTTGTTAAATATGACCTCCTACATAACGTATGCCCTACTTACTCTCAGTAACGACAATTTCATCTTTTATAGGGCACTCCACCTGTGTGTTTGTCTTGTTTCCTCCACTGGGTTATAACTGTCCTGAGGGTCGGAAGTGTATCTTCTGCTTGTTTTCTGTCTTCCACAGGGCAAAGCATAGTGCTGGACTAATAGGGATATTCAACAAATTAATTAGGAATGAATGGATGAATAAATGAATGAATGAATGAATGAATGCATCACATAATGAGTTGAAATACAGGAAGAGACTGGAACAAACTGAACATTAGAGTCACCTAGTTGAGTATCTAAATCTACTAATGCCTAGGATCCATACCAGAGATTTCTTGTTTGTGTTGGATTCTTCCACATATTGCAAAGGTTACCATCTAGGCTTCCCTTAGGCCTTCCCCAGCCAAAGTTATATCACCATTTAAGTGCATTTGAAATGGGGGCTACACGTTTTCTTTAAATGGAGATATGGGCAACTCAATTCTTTTAGGACAGAAATAGATCGTGTATAATTTCAATAAATTAAACAAAAATGAACAAGGCTTCTGTAGCTAAAGGTGTCAGGTTTTGGGATGAGTGAGCTCGTGACAGGTCTGGAAAATGTAAGAGGGATGACTTCTTTTTCCTCTTGCCTTTGTAATATTTCCAGTAACTGTGCCATTAAACTCCTTAGATAACATTAAACATTATTTAACAGAGAGCCCTAATGAACAATGAAGTGAGAGCCTCCTATCTGGACCATCCACACAGTATGCATACTAAACAGGCACGTTGGTGTTCATCCCAGGATCTCTGCGTGGTACACAGGGAGAGAAAGCAGGAGAGCAAGGAACTGAGACAGAGGGAAAGGGGGAGTGTGAATTTCCAGATGACAATGTGAGTGAGCTAGTTTTCCTTAAGCCCCTCCAACCTCATTCTCTGAATATTCCTGCCTTTGTGTGGTTCTTATAGGTTTGGAAACAGAGTGCAAAGGCCTGACAGTAACAGCTGTTAAAGACTCCCTGCAGATGAAAATGAAAGCCAAACTAGCATGCACATGTGAAGGAGATTATCAACCAAATGTGTTGATTTTATCCCTGGGTCTTTGCTGCAAAAAATATATGTTTCCTGAATAATAATGATGTCTTCCACTCCCATCATGCCTTTCTTTCTAGGACTCCAAGAGATTCTATTTTGTCATTTGTCCATTTATGGGGAAGAAGGGAAGAAAGAGTATAAATATTTCCTAGGGTGACCAACCATCTCAGTTTGCCTGGTTTTAGTACTGAGATTCGGTCTCATGGCATCCCAGGAAAGCCCTCAGTCAAGGGCAAACTGGGACAGTTGGTGAACAGAATGTTTTATGTGAGATTTCTGAGTTCTACTGTGACACAGTTCCCTGGATTAGGGGTAAGGGGACCTTTTATTGTTTTTAAAACTTATATGACATAAATAAGGTATATTTGTTAAAGAAAAATTAGGAAGTGTGTGAGTGTATGTGCATAAATGTGTATGTGTGTAGAGAGAGAAAGGGTGTATATTTATATTTTGCATACATGTATGCATACACATGCGCCCACATGCACTGCTTTGTTATCTGTTTTTCATTCTTCACGTAACTTAGCATGAATATCTTTTCAAGACTATACTGTATTTATAGCTATAATTATTTTTTAAAGCTGCATGGTGTCTCACTGTAAAATTATTCTATGCTGTATTTAGCCAATCTCCAACGTTTGTCTCCATATAGATACACACACAAACCAGATTTTTGCTTTTAAAATTAGAGCTGTGAATAACACCATTATCGTATATAATTGAAGGTTTTCTGATTACGCCTTGGTGATGTCAATGTCTGCATAGCTTATCCTTCCAAAATCCCAACTATCTTTTTTTTAATTTTATTTTATTATGTTATGTTAATCACCATACATTACATCATTAGTTTTTGATGTAGTGTTCCATGATTCATTGTTTGCGTATAACACCCAGCTCTCCATTCAATACGTGCCCTCTTTAATACCCATCACCAGGCTAACCCATCCCCCCACCCCTCTCCCCTCTAGAACCCTCAGTTTGTTTCTCAGAGTCCATAGTCTCTCATGGTTCTTCTCCCCCTCCGATTTCCCCCCCTTCCTTTTTCCCTTCCTTCTTTTTGTTTTAACATATAATGTATTATTTGTTTCAGAGGTACAGGTCTGTGATTCAACAGTCTTACACAATTCACAGAGCTCATCATAGCACATACCCTCCCCAATGTCTATCACCCAGCCACCCCATCCCTCCTACCCCCCACCACTCCAGCAACCCTCAGTTTGTTTCCTGAGATTAAGAATTCCTCATATCAGTGAGATCATATGATACATGTCTTTCTCTGATTGACTTATTTCGCTTAGCATAATACCCTCTAGTCCCATCCATGTCATTGCAAATGGCAAGATTTCATTTTTTTGATGGCTGCATAATATTCCATTGTATTTATATATACCACATCTTCTTTATCCATCCATGTCATCTGTTGATGGACATCTTGGCTCTTTCCATAGTTTGGCTATTGTGGACATTGCTGCTATAAATATTGGGGAAGGAAACAGGCATCAAAATCCAGGAGGCACAGAGAACCCCCCTCAAAATCAATAAAAATAGGTCAACACCCTGACATCTAATAGTAAAACTTATAAGTCTCAGAGACAAAGAGAAAATCCTGAAAGCAGCTGGGGCCAAAATCCCAACTATCTTAAAATGGGTTTCCCTGAAACAACTCCTAAGACAGGGATTTGGGGATAGGTGATTTATTTAGGATGTGATTCTAGGAAGCCCAGTAAGTGAGACAAAAAAAAAATAAATGCCAATCACAGGTGAATTACTGAATGGGTTTCTTGTGTGGGAACTGGGGCTCAGTACAACTAAGGACCTTCTGAGAAATTGTAGAACATACTTCAGAACCGTATGTCAGAGGGGTAGTGAGGTTGGGGGATTTTCCCACTAATTCCCTTCCCTCATTGATTGGAAGTCACTTTGGGGACATTAGTTCCCCACCTACGTAGGCCAAGGAAATGCCTGTGGTCAGAGAACACCCCCAGGCAGAGAGGCAGAAAACTACTTGAGAACTGCCTAGGGTGAGCTCCACGGTGGACCAAGGAGGTAGAGAAGGGCACCCACAGCATCTGCCCTACTACCTCTCAGTCCCTGGCTTTCTCTTCTTTGATGATGTTGTGTCCCCCCTACCACAGCATCTGTTGCCAGCAGTTTCTACATTGCCTCAAAATACCCCACTGTCTAGCTCCCTTCTGGCTTTCTCACTCCTTCTGGTACCCCAACACAACAATTATTTTATCCCACTGGAAGTTGTAATACATTGATACAACTATTTTTTCTCTGTCACACATCCCCTTCAAGTCATCATTTCCATCCTGAGCCATCATCATAATCACACCGTTGTAGATTTCCTCAACTTTTTGTCTCTCCCTCTCTCTTCAAATTGTACTAGTTGGGCAAAATCCCATTCTTCAGTGAAGTCCAAATCTCTGTCTAATCTGTGTGCATAGCCTCAGCGTATTCTAGGCATATTATCTTCTCTTTCTTTCAACCTCCAAAATCCACCCCATCCTCACACTCAACCGATTATGTTGCTTCCTACTTTGAGAAACTGAATGACTCAGAAGAGAACTTTCCAAGCTTCCACAATGCAGCCATCCTCCTTCTTCATCTGTGCCCTCCTGTTACTTTTTGTTTGAATAAGCAGCTCAGGCCCTATATCAAGGATCCTATCCCTTCTTGCTTACTTGAGGACATAATTCTTTGTTCTTTCCCCTACATCATCCATTTTTCTCTGGACTATTTTCATCAAGGCACAAACATGGTATTTCTCCTGTCCTAAAAATACGTTCTTGAGACCTCAAGCCCCTCTCACTTTTGCCTCCTTTTTTTCTCCCCTTTATAGTAAAACACCTCAAGATTGTCACTTATACTTACTGTCTGCAATTATTCTCCTTATCTCCTAAATCAATGTCAATCAACGTTCCATCACCACCACTGCATCAATCTCCTCTTGTAAATGCCAGCAATGGCATCCATGTTACTAAATCCAATGGCTGATTCGCACCCCTCACCTTATTTGACTCTTAGCTGCATTTGAGTAAAGCTTATCACCTTCTCTCCCTTGATATATGCTCCCCACTCAACAGTATTACTTTTTGGTTATCGTTTTACCTCACTGATGTCTTCTTCTCAATCTTCCTCCTCACCTTTGCAAGCTCTACAGTTGGAAATGCCTGGGCTGAATTCGTCACTGTCACTATTCTGTTTATATCCCATTCCAACATCTACTCTTTATCTATTCTCATGTCTTTAATTGGGCTCCTGGCTTTAAGTACCATATATCTGCTGGGAAGCCCAAATTTATATCTGTAGTCTAAACCTCTCCCTGACCTCTGGAATAATAAACCCAACTCCTGCTCAACAGCTCCATGCAAAAATCTAAAAGGCAAATCAAATCTCTGATGCCTAAACCCAAACACTTGATCTTCTCATCCAAACCTGCTCCTTCATCTCAGTCTTTCCATTTCAATAAATAGAAACTCCATCCTTCCAATTGCTCATCAAAAAAACCTTGGAGCTATCTGTATGTCTATGCTTTTCTCACATATTATCGCAAATCCATCAGCAAATCTTATAAGCTCCTACACTCAAACTACACACAGAAGTCGACAACCAGGCTGGTCCAAGCTGCTGTTATTTCTTGCCTGGATTACTGTGATAGGCTCCTAACTGGTCTTCTGCTCCTGGCCATCCTCTCTAAAATTTAATCTCAACTCCAGAGCCGAAGTGATTCTTCCAAGAATTGAATCACATTGGCTATTCTTTGTTTAAGACCCACTAATAACTTCAGGACCCACTCAGTAAAAGGCTATAGGGCCTGGCCTAGTCAAACCCCACAATATCTCCACGACCTCAACATCTCCTCCTCTCCTCCCCCTTTCCCACTTTACTCCAATCCCAGTGACCTTCTCTTTATTCTTCAGTTGGGCCAGACACACTCCCACCCCAGTATTTTTTGTCCTTGCTGACATCTACAGAGTGCCCTCCCTCCTCTACTGAAATTACTCAAATTTCATTCCTCAGGTCTTCACTGACTACCTTATTTAAAATTGTAGCCACCACTCCCCCATGACCCCCCCCCACTCCCTTTTTACCATAGCACTTATCTACACATGGACTGATGTTTTTAAAACACAGTCATTTATTTTTTATATCTCTTTCTCCTAGAATTCAAGCTTCATAAAAGCAAGGATTTTATCTCTTTGGTTCTCTGTGCCTAGAAAAGTGCTTGGCATGTAGGAGGTGTTCAACTGATATTTGTTGAATAAATGATTAAATGAGACCCTGGTTTGTCTCCCAAACAGGTTTTTCTGTTTATTAGCTGTGTGACCTTAAGCAAGTCCCTGGGACATTCCAACACTGTTTCCTCACCCATACAATCATATAGCAACACCTAATTTATGGTGCCATTGCAAGGAGTCCTGTATGTAAAATACCCCTTTGCAACACTTGGCATGAAGTATACATTCAATAAATATCCACTGACTCTATTTTCCCTAAACAGAGATTACCAAAATTTCCTACAAATTACAATATTTATTTCTCCTGTATTTCTCACTCTATTGCCTGCCGTTAAGCATTTTCGCCTCTGCTTTCTATTTTCCATGCATTTTGCTGAGCCAGTAGCAACTGTTTACCTTGGCCTGCTCAGCTGACAATGTTGAGTGTATTAGTGCCTAGTGTCAGATAATCCTTCCTTCCTTCCTTCCTTCCTTCCTTCCTTCCTTCCTTCTTTCTTTCCTTCCTTCCTTCCTTCTTTCCTTCCTTCCTTCTCTTTATTGTCGACCTAAACGACCATGTGTAGGTAATGTAAAAGATGTAACAGACTTTAAGAAAAACTTTCCCATGAGCTTAAAAATTAATTATGAAGCTAAAATATCACCCTTCAAACAGTCAGATATGAAGCAAAATGACTCAGATCTAGTATTAGATGTATGGAGGAATGAAGGTCTAGATGGGTACAAATTTAGAGAAAGCGCTCTTAAGAGAAGTAATACTTACCTTAACCCTGAAGGATGGATAGGTTTATCGTTCACAGTAATTAATCTTAACTGCAGCAACAAACCCCCAAAGAAGAAAGCACAGTAAGTGTTTAGTTATTGCTTATGTCACCGTTTGATGTGAATTGAGGGGCTCTTTCTGGTCAGTCCTCTCCCAAACGACAATGCACATGATCTTCTAGATATGACGGCTGCAGTATCTGGCTTCTGAGATCTTCAAGCACACCTTATCTCTTCTGGCCCCTGAATAAAGCAGTTTATGGGGCTGATACAGTCTTGATTCAGTGTGACCTTATTCAGAGAGTACTACTCTGCTTTGGGGAGGCTCGGGGGCTGCCATGAAAGGCTTTATGTTTCAGACATGTTTGAAAGAACCGAGCATTACAGCCAGTGCCCCAGACATGGTGTGTGGGTCTCAGGGTGTGGGATCGGAGAACAGTGGTGGGCCATGCTCAACCTTTATCCTATAAGACAAGCGAGAAGATTCCTGAGGCTGGCATGAAAATGTATGGGTCTGTTGAAGAGACAGAAACATCTATAAATCAGGCAAACAGGTGTGCATGGGATTACAGGTTCATTAATGAAGCAATGGACCTTTGAAAGAGAGATTGCATTTCAGCAATTGTCATAAAGAGGTTTGTTTATGATGAGAACTGTGACTTTGGAGGCATCAGCACGCTGCATCTCTTGAGAAGATCACAGTGCAATTATTACTCTAATGGGCTTCAAGCAAAGACTCGAAAGTAGCCACAAAGTTCCTATTTCCTGTCTCAAAAGGGTATGTGCAGGTGAGATATTGGGACTAACTCAAAGGAAAGGTATTGCTTAAAAACATTTCAGCAATGAAATGAGAAGACAAATGAGATTTCCAGGGAGAGGGCCCTTCCACTGAAAATTTATCTGTTTTTTTTTTTTTTTTTTTTTTTTTAGTAATCTCTACACCCAGTGTGGGGCTTGAACGTACCACCTCAAGACCAAGAATCGTATGCTCAGCTCCTCCGACTGAACCAGCCAGGTGTCTCGGCCCTTCCATTTAGAAGGGGATTCCATACCTTCCAAGATAAGCAGTAACTACTTTCCCTCTATGTGTCTCTCTTTCTCTCTCTCTATTCCGACCTTTAGCTTTTCCTCTGATGCCATTTCTTTTTCTCTGTATTAGTTTTGGTTTTTCTGTCTGTAAGTCTGTCTGTGGACCTGCCTTATCTCTCATATCTGGTCATGTGCCTCTGTTCTAAGGGAGGATCAACTCTGTCCCACAGGCCATAAAATCCTTCACACTTTTATGAAATAATAATCAAGTGCCTATTTTTTCCCAAGATATTATGCTGGGCCAAAGAAAAAGAAACCCAAACCAAAGCCATTAATTCCATAGTCTCAGATGCAAGCAGGATGTTTTACATAAAAAAAAACCCAACCATCCAAAATGGGGACTATTCCAGTGGATATAACAGATGCTCTATAACCAGTTTGTAATTTCTGTAACAGTCTATACCAGACTAGCCAGACCTAGATTTTACTCTTAGCTACTTCTGGCTGTGCAACAGAATTCTCCAATGTCTCTTTGATGATCTACTTCAAGGCACTTTTATAGCAGCTGAGAGTTTACTTTACCTCAGTCTGAAAGAGGCAGTATCATCCACCCTCTTGCTCTTAGTGAGAGAGATATGCAGAGAGATGAAGAAAAAGGATGAGATTATCTTCTTCTTTTTAAGGCTTTGTCCCAGAGAGAAGAGGAATTCATATGAAAAGAACCTAATAATATTTCATATTTATTGAACACCTACTGTGTCCTGGACTGTGCTAAGCATTTTACAGATGTCAACTCATTTAACATGTACAACAATCCTGTAGAGGAGGTGTTCTTATCAAGAAACTGAGGCTAAGTTCGGAGAGTAACATGCTGGAGGTCCCACCATTCCTCAAGAACAGAACCATGGTTCAAATACAATTTTTGACTCAAAAGTCCCTGTGATTATGTAGCTCCTTTGGGCTGCACATTAACCTCACATAATTGTTGAGCAGTTCTCCATTTTATGGGTAGGGAAACTGAGGCTTAGAATTTAAGTATTTGACTAAGATGATATAGCTGGAAAATGGTTGTTTTGCATTTATACTCAAGCTTGTAGAGTACCAATGTACTCTACTCCTCAGAGTACTACTTTCTCATCATACTGCCTCCCGAATTCATTTCAGTCAAGATCTCTAGGATCTCTAGGATCTCTAACCTAGATCCCTGATAGTAGAGTTTATCTTTCTTCCCCTCAGTATCAATCACCAAATCGAAAATCATACTTATTGTGATTTTTGAGTGTCTAGTATGTGTGAAGTCTGGTGCTCAGAACTGAAAGAGGTAGAAAGATGAGTAGCAACTCGTTCCTACTCTCTGGAGTGAGGGCCTTAATTGGAAAGAAGAGAGAGAAGCTTGTGATAAAGTTAAATGGCTTTTCCAGATAACCATAGAAGGCAAGTCATGAGGCAGGATATGATGAATGGGTGAAAGAATGTTATAGACAATCTGTGCTGTACGATTGCAGATGAGGGAGGAGTGGGGAGCAGATGGTTACTGCTCTGTGCATAGCACACCTTCACATATTTAAAGCCCATCAGTAGGCCCTTTAGAAATCCCTTGGTTAGGATAAATATTTTCATCTTTCCTTGGGAATATTATTCCCCACTCCCTTCGAACTTTCCTTGCCTCTCCTCCAGCCATCCCAGGTTTCTTAGATAAGTTGGCATCTAAAACACAACTCAACAATATGAGTAAAGAGTCTTTCCTTTGAGGTCCTGTGTGAGGTGAGCCTTTGCCTCAAACCATGGGACAACTCACAGGCAATCATGAAAAACCACAGTGGTCCCAACATACTCTTGGTTCCGGTATCCCTGTGTAAGTGAAAATGTATCTGTAGGTATTGTCACATCAATCTTGAGATTGAAGGGCATGACCAGCCATACCCCCATGCCTGCAGTAGACAAGGATGGGGCAGGAGGGAGAGGAGGAGGCATGGAAAAATTCCCCAGCACTCCCTTGGCATCAAGATTTCTCCTTCCCATCCAGGTGGTGCTCAGCTTTGTAGATACGTTCTTGGATAACCTCTTTAAAATAGAAATACTCTTGACTCCTGTATTACACAATCTCCTCCTTATAATATAGGCCTAGGAATGTGTGTGTCAGGGGCAAGAGTAGTGGGATGTGAGATGATTGCTCCTGGCTGAGAAAAGGAGTCAGGAAATAAACACAAAAGACTCCAAGGGTGGAAGCAGCAAAATGCAGGTGGAGAGTCCCAGCATAAACCTCACCTACTTCACCACCACGCCAGGGACTAAACCCTGGTGAAAAGTTCACAGCTCTGGAAATATAGGCACCCATTTTTTTCTTTCTTTCTTTTTTTTTAACTACCCTTCTGTCAAATGTCAAACACAAATCTTAGGAGACCAAAAGGTTAGGCCGTCATAAATGCCCTCTATCTCAAATCGAAGATGACAGAGACAAGAAAAACAGATGTGATAACCTTGAGAAGTTTTAGCTCCTGGACAGCTTTCAGGATACATGTTTCACAAGGGGTTGTTCAGAGTCACTTCTGTGTCCCTTCCTGTTGTTACCTGATAAGTTCAAGATACCTAGTTTGCTGAAAACAATTCCCTGTGAAGAAACTGCCAACATCTTTGATTCACATTTTCTGTGGATGTTAGGAACTTTCTCAAGAGCCATGAATTCCTTTTTTAGGGTGTATTTAGTCCTGTGATAGAGGACACAGCCACCAGCCCAGGCTGTTCCTTAGGCGCCCTTGACCAGATAAGCGCTTGACTCACTGATCCTGCTAGAGACAAACAGGCAACGAGCAAGACCTACGGTCACATGGAGGTGTGGGAAGAGGACTCCGGTGCTGGACTAGGATGCAGAAGACCCAGAGCTATAGCTGGGGATTAGCTATTGTCACTTAAATTTATTTACTTACTGATACATTATCTATGAATGGTGCTAATAACATTATGACATATCCCCATGGATGTGTTGGGTTAAGATATTTTGTGTGCCAGCATATCAGGGAAATAGCATATTTCATGAAATAGTTTAATATAGGCCTCCAATTATTCAAAGCAAAGGAGTTTGTAGGGAGGGATGGGCCAGAGAATATCAAGAGAGAACAGAGTGATGGCTTCAGGACAGTTACCCACATCCTGAACAATAGTGTCTTTATTTTGATGGCCAAAGATATGAAGTCTGATCTTTCATGAGACACATTATTCCAAACTCAACTTTATATTGTCCATGCTATGCCTATAACAGTAGCTCACTAAAGGTTACATGGGTGGATGAATCCCTGACTATTTTAAGGAGCCTCTGGATATTTTCCTCAAAGTGATGACCTGATCAACCATAGCAGGTTATATCTCAGACACCATGGAGGTGACCCCTTCCAAGGATGACAGTAGCGAACTGCCTGGAAGGACACCATCTTGGAAATCTTTTCCATCTGAAACTCCTCAAAGCACAAGAGAATCTCATGCTGGCTGTGCTGGTGGTGCGCTTTACAGTCCCAGTCCTCTCCCACTTCCGCTCAAGCCCATCTGCATGCTGGTTCAGTGTGTAATCTTGCTGGCTGTAGGATTATTGATGACTGACAGCCATTCCCTGAGAACATCGGGTCGCCTGTAGCCTGGCTGTGCATGGATGCTTTACAGTGACAGGATGAAGTGCTGAAGCTTTTCCAGGGACGGCCCATGTTCAGGATGTGTGTCTGAGATACTGTCAAACACGGCAGCCAGGGGATGGCTACTAGGCACTGATGCCTCCCGTGCATGAAGAGCATCAGAGAAACAAAGCACCAAGGTTCACTTGCAGGCTAGCTTCCCTGGGCTCCTGACTTTAGTCTGTCTGGTCAAGAAGGTGTTGGTGAGAGGCAAAGGACCTCGTCTATATCACTTCCTTTATTTTGAGTGGTGTTTTCCCAGTAATTAAATGTATTACAACCTCAAAACCCAGCTGGATCCTTGTAGACATACAACACATTCTCATCTTAGTCCAGAGATTAAACTTCCTGAGCCAAGTGTTTGACAGAATGTATCAGGAACAAGGAAGTAGGAAGGTAACCAAATGATTGCAGCTTTGGAACTGTCAAAACACACTAGGGTTTGGTCACTGACAGAGAAGAGTCAGCCCACTGAAAATTAATCATGGGATTAGTACATAGTTTTGTACCACTCAACAAGTTATTCTCAGAAACTCTTGACTTTCAGTCCTAAGGCTTACTGCATAATGAATATTAAGGCTTCAAGGAAAAATACAGGTCTTGACTTGATTTTCTCTGCTTATAATTAAAAAAAGAGATTCTCCCATTCCTCTGTTATGATACAGTCACAAATGGAGCTAGACTGGGAGGAAAGATCCCCCAGATCCTTTGTGGATCCCATTAATATATATATATTTTTAATCAACCCAGGAATTTAGAATTAAAAGTGGCTTCCAGGCTTGGGATGAGAGAAGATCTTAATCCCTGTCATTAGCAACCCCTTTCTAATCCTGCCACCTCCCTAACCCTCCCCCCGCCCCCCATGGCCTTGCAGCCCTGGGGCACT
This sequence comes from Neomonachus schauinslandi, assembly GCF_002201575.2. Classification (NCBI taxonomy): domain Eukaryota; kingdom Metazoa; phylum Chordata; class Mammalia; order Carnivora; family Phocidae; genus Neomonachus; species Neomonachus schauinslandi. The sequence continues at coordinate 34,367,072 of NC_058408.1, read as the reverse complement.
CCCGAAATAAGTATTCCTTTCCCATTTGCCAACTGGGCTCAAAATTCTTCAGGGGGAAAAGACATGGTGCCATCTAAAGGAAAGTTCTGATCACTGTTACCAAACCTAAAAATAGGGAATGACAGACGTGGGGGACTGAAGTAATTGGTCTAGTTCAGATGGATCCTGATCACTGTAATTCAAGTCTTGGGTGAAGCCTGGCCCCATGTGCTCTATCACCTTGCTATTCAGGCGAACGGTGACCTTCTCACTTTTCTTGAGCAAGGATATGGATTGCTTCTGAGAGAGGCTGAGATATGAAACCAGCACACCCTTCCCTCCCCTGTTCTCTTCTTGTCCCTGTCATCTGACTACCCAGCATTGCCCTGCTTGCTCTTGGTTATTAATGATCCTCTCTTTCTTTTGGCCTGTTTCCTGAAATCTTTAGCCACCACAGGGGCTGTGTCTCTTCCAGAAATCCTAGTGTTAGTACAGGCCTGTTGCCAATGACTCCCATAGACATAAGGTCATTTAGAATTATACAATGATAGAGATCATTCACTTCTACATTTCAGTTTATAGAATGGGACACAGAGGCCAGAGAGCTGTAATGGATTATCCAAGTTTAAGTGGATAATTGTGGTTGAACAGGGATGAGAATCTAGGTGTTCTAATTCCCAGATCACTGATCATTCTGGTCAGTTAGTTCCCTACCAGCTGCTTTCAATGCTTCTACTCCAAACTCCATGGTTTAATTTCTGCTTTCCTCTGTGCACTTGCTTGAGGATCTTACAACTCATTTTTTATCCATCTTGTTCTTTACAGTCTCTGTGTCTTTCACTGTTTCCTCCTCCCCCACCCCTCACTGTCCCTTGCTGTTGTTCACTCACCTTTAGGAAGACACACAGAATTGGCTGAATAGAAAATACATTCTGCATTCCTTGCCAAAGCAGCCTGAGGGAAGTCATTAAGAAGCAGCTCTTCCTAGAGATGTTTCAAATGTGCTTGCTGTAATTGTGGCTGAAATTTCAATATCAAAGGTTAAAATATCATGGTTTCCTTTACACTTCCTTTTATTTGCAATTACCTTGGGAGGAGAACACAGCCAAGCAGGAATGCTCAATGCAATTCTTCCCAACCCAGATTACACTGCATGGTGGTGAACTATCTAAATGTGCTATCTTGGACTCCAGGAGTACAGAAAAGGTGGTGATGGACAGATGGAAAGCGGTGGACAGAGAAGATCCCAGAGGAGAAACAAGCTGAGAATGAGGTGAGTGGACCACACCACTTTGGAAGGAAGGATTTTCCAGCTTCCGTTCATTATTTTAGTAGAGATGGAAGAGAATGGAGGTAAGGTTTGATTCAAGAAAAGAAATAGAAATGGATTAGAGGAATGTGGTTGTGATTAGGCACCTAGGAAGCAGGGTGAACACAAGAGCTCTAATACTATGGTGCTGGCGTGGAGAGTCCAAGAGAGACTGAAAGCCAGAGGGCACAGAACACCACAGGCTTGGGCATCCGGAGGTGTGTTTTATGCTCAAATTACTTACTTGACTTTGAACGTGTGATTTCTCCACTCCAGGCTTCAGCCTCCTTCCCTGCAAAATGAGGCAGTTGGACTTGATTATCTCAAGGTCCTGACTTCTCCTGACTCTACTGAAGCCAACCTTCTCTAACGGTGCATTTCCACTTTGCTGAAAGCACCAGGTGGAACTACCTCATGCCCTTTCCCTTCTCTCGCATGCCTCCTCTCCAAAAAGCAACTTTTTGAGTCTTTTCTATCAAGCAAATCCAAGCATCTTTTGGAAGCCTCATTTTACTGAAGGCACAAAACCCCGGGGGCCTCAACCCATGGTAGAATCTCTTCCCTCATTGCCCCTTCCCATCTACTTCCCAAACTCATCCCCTATCCCTAACGGGTTGAACTCATTTACCTCGTAAATGATAGCAAATCAGGAACCTCCTGCTGCTTATAATGATAACACTTCCTATAATTTGCATGATAAAATTCAACTGATTTCAGATAGCATTTCTTAGAACAGATAGGTGACACCAGGGCTCCATGAGGAGAATAAATTACCACCTCAAGTTCTATGCCATCACAGTTGTGGATTCCAATTGGCTGACATTCAGCCCCAAACAAAAGCACAAAGCCTGTCTAATGGAGCAGTGAAAAAAGATATCTAGGAAATATTAACAAGTCTCTCATGGTAATTTATGCAAATACACGCCATAACTCAGCTGAAGAGGTTCGGCTCGCACCTATGGAAGGGAGCTGCACTAGCCAGGGATTTTATGGAACTAATGCCACCTTATTACATCTCAGAGGTTGTGGGTTTCCATACAAATTAGCACTAGAGAGGCCTAGGGTGGCAATTAGTCCTCAGACCATCTGCATCAGAATCACTCCGGGGTGCCTATTAAATGCAGTTTCCTCTGGCTCTATTACAGACCGATTGAATCAAAAGCCCTTAGATTGGGGCCTGGGAATCCACATTTTATAACCTTACCCCCTCCACTCCCCCCCCACCCCCAAGTGGTTTTTATGCATCTTTCTGAGCCTGGCCTCCCATGGTCAGTACCATCTACATCTAGGTTATGCACACCATGACCCACTCTCTTACTATGTGAATTGGCTAATTTACAGCACTGTTCTCAGCCTCAAATTCCTCATCTATAAAATAAGAGGTAGATCCAATTACCTCTTAAGTGTTTCAAACCCTAATTCTTTTTTCAAATGAAGCGTGGGACAATACTGAAGCCCAAACAAAACGTCCATGCAGGTGGCCAGTTGGCAAAATGTCCCCTGTGGACCCTGTAGCCATGTCTGTCTGGAGTTCCGCAGTCTCCCCGGAACAAAGAAGCCTGCACTGCGCCCCCATCTGTCTTTGTCTCCCCAATTTCTTGCCCAAACAGTCTCTTTTCAGCCTGGAAACCAGCCTTCCCCCATTGTTTCTGCCAGAGCATTGTATCTAGACTCAAATCCTTTCTCTTATTGGGGACTTGGGCTTTTGAAAGCAAATCCATTACACTTTCTGGGTTTTTTTTGTTTTGTTTTGCTTTTCTTTTGAAGGTTGGTCACGTTTTGCTTTTCAGTGTCTGTGGCTCCAAGGAAATAATGCTTTGTATATTTTATATACTACAATATTCCCGGCACCTAGAATGGCGTCCGTCACGTAGTGGGCTCTCGATAAATCTCCTTTGAATGAAGAAATTCAAGGACAATTACCTGCTAGAAAGGGGAACAGGAAAGGGGGAACTAGAGGGTGGCAGGGATCTACTTTAACAGCTCAATATATTAGCACACAAAGCTAACATTTATTTACAACCAAATATGCTCAAGGTTTTCTACACATATTATCACATTTAGTCCTCATACTTCTGTGGTACAGATATTCATATATGCATTTCACTTAAGGAAACTGGGCTCAGATAGGTTACGGTGTTTGTCCAAGGCTTCACAGAAGGGCTGGGTTTGTCTGACAATAAAACCCAAGTATTTCCATCTTAGCACTCTGTCTCCCAAGATTAAATCCAGGAAAAATTGTTAAACCAACTGTTTCGTCTCAGTTAGATGCCCCCTCCTTTATTGTTACTTCTTTCTTATCTGAAACTGGTTTGTCTGCATTGTTTAAAAAAATGAGAAGCAAGATTGGAGCTTGTTTAGATTGGGGTTCAGCTGTTTCTGCAACTAGGATGCCAATCAGTGACTGCACCCTGACCTTGGGAGAGGGTAGGTCAAAGCAGAGCCTCCTCTGGCGTAGTTGGGATGAAGTGCCAAGCTCAGGAGACCTATCCACTACCAGTGTGCAGGAACTGGGGATGATTCTTTAGGAGCTCTTGTATCCAGGTTAGGCATTGCCTTCTCTTTATCCTTCTAGACTTTTCCAGGAACCAGTTATCCCAGGAGTGTCCTCTAGGTCCTTCTTCTGGCACCCCTCCCGATTTTTCAGGTTCAATATGCTTTGGACATGAGGGGACATTGCCAGGCAAATGAGAGAAAGGTACTCCAGGCAGAGGAATCAGCACTGACAAACGCTCCAACTCTAGGAGTACAGTGGAAGCCTGGTGAATTTTTTTTTTTTTCCCCAGAAAAGGTATTTTTTTTATTCCAGTAACTGCAAATAGGAAACCAGATGGGGGGGCCCCAGGCTGGGACAAATAATGGCTCCCCCCCCCCCGGCAGAACCGGGGGGGGAAGGGGGCCCCCACACCCCCTGGGGGCAAAACCGCCCCCCCCCCCCACTCTGCTGCAGCATCCTAGGGGCAGGGCCCCACCTTCCCTGGGACTGGGGTGGTCGGTAACCCAGCCTGCTCTGCCCCAGGCCCCTTTCCCTAAGAGCATCTCGGAGGAGGGGAACTTGGGCAGAACAGGAGGCGGCAATGAGGATGAACATTTGGCGCTGGTCACAGCAGCAATGACGGATTTCTAAGGATGGAAACATTGAACGAAAAAAACGCAACTGTCCAGAGGTAGTTTGTGAACAGAGGAAAAAATGGAACCAGAACCTTGGGAGGTGGGGAGGAGCAGAAGGGTGGGAGTGGGCAAGGCAAGCTCCTTGTTATTAGTGCCCCATGGGAGAAAAGGGAAACAGGCCTACGGTGGAAGCAGATGGGGTAGGGCAGTGGCTCCAGCCCACCTTAGGAGGCCGCCGCAGGGAACCTGGGCCTCCTGGACCTCACCTGGAGAAAGGGGGACTGCATTTCTCTCACAGCAATAGATTCCGGGGCGGGGGGGAGGTGGGCTGGAGTCCATTTAGAGTAGGGGGCTCCGACCCCTCCTGCCTTCCTTCCTGTCCCCAAAGGGGGCTGTCTGACCTAGAGCAAGGACCAGGCAAGGGGGGAGGGAAGGAAAGTGGGTGTGAGCCGCACCTCGTGAGACACAGGCCGCTCGGGGGGGCATCCTGGGGCCGACCGCCGCCCCCCATTGGCTATGCCTACTGTTGCCAGTGCTGTGGAGTGGGGCAGATCAGAACGAGAGACGGGGCATGGGCCCCTTTTAAGGCCAGGGGAGCCCTCCCAGGCCCCTTAGTGGGAAGCCAGAGGGAAGAATGGAGAAGGGATTCCCCCCCCCAAACCAAGAGCCCAGTCAGCAACGTCCCCACCACGGAGCATGGGGACGCAGAAGGGGCAGGGTGCGGCGACGTGGGCAGTTGGCTAGTGTGCGTGTGGGTGAGGGCTCGCTGGAAACCAAAGGAAACTGCTCCCCACTCGGGCCTTAGGGCCCGCAGGGGTGGTGTGCTGTGCAGTGTGGTGGTGAGGGCGCAGGTGGGTGGCGGTGGTGCGTGAGCGGGGGGGGGGGGGCGGGGGGGGGGGGGGGGGCCCCCCCGGCCCCAGGGGGAAACTGCCCCTCGGCGGCGACGGAGCGGCCTGCGGGTCACTGCTCCTCCTCGGAGGACTCCTGCGAGATGCTCTCTTCTTCCTCCTTCTCCAGTTTTTTGGGTCTGCCCCTTGGTTTCCTCCCTGGAGTTGTGGTAGTTTTCCGGGTCTTGGCAGCACCCTTGTTTTTGCTTCCCTTTGGTCGCCCCGAGGTCTCTTAGGTGTTGGCACTTCGCTGGGTTCCTTCGGAGGCTGCTTGTGCGGCCTGCTCCGCCCCCGCTTCTCAGGCCGTCCTTGTCCTGCTTGGAGGCCAAGGGCTGGGTGGACTTCGAGCTCGACTCGCTCATCTTCCCTTCTCTCTGGAGCAGGTGGACGAGCGATGGCCGGGATGCGCGAGCTCGGCCGTCGGCCTGCGGTGCGCGCTCCGGGCTGCGGGGAGTGAAGGTGCTGGGCGCTGAGGACCGGCCTGGCTCCGCCGCCGCCGCCGCCGCTGGTGGAAAATGCCGCTGCCTTCTTGGAGCTGAGCCAGCGCCAGAAATAGCCCGGGCTCGGAGTCCCAATTAGAGGAGGGAAGCCCGGTGATTTGATGAAGGAGTTGTAATCCTACACTAAATCTTCCCTGTTAGTTACTCAAAGACCCTTCTCCTTATTTTTTCTCTTTCTCTTTTCCTTCTCCTTTGTCTCCAGTAAGGCTCACAAAGAAACTCCCTGAGAGAAGATCTCATTGTTCAGTTAGTCCTTATCATTCTTGGTGTGCGGAGCACTTGAGCCAGGCTCTTTGGCAGCCAGATCGCCCGATGAGAGACCAGTTGCTCATTCACAGGGTCAGTTTTCCCGAGGAAGGGTGTGGGCATGGGCAGGCCCTTGGTGCTTGAGCTTCCTCTGCAATATCCCCTCCCCTTGCTCACCTGAAGACTTGGTCATTCAGCACATTCAAAGGCAGGCACATAGATGATAGCTATCCCTGGATAAAAAGGTACCCAGGGGGACACAAGTGTGTGTGTGGATGGGGGTGGTGATGGAAGTCATAGTTAGCAGCAGGAGAAAGATCATCAGTCATGATGGGCAAAGCACACATACAGTAAGATGGCCCACTGATGGCTGATCATCGCCTCCCTGTATTTATAATTAGTCAAAGGACCTTCCCCTGTGGTATCAGTTCCCTGAAACTCAAAATCCAGCCACTGTCCCCTTAAATCCTGCTCCCCTCCTCTTTGTTGTTAGGCATCAGTCTATGGTAAACTCTAAGCCCATCATGTGGCTTGTAGCCCAACTCCCGAGTTTTGTGAGGGAAGGTGTTTATCATTGTAAGAAGCACCACTGGCACACAAGCAAACTTGGAGTTGGTGCCCGTAGCTTTTCCTCTGCCCAAAACCCTCTCTGCAGGTCCCTGCTCAGCCTGTAGCCTGTCCCCTGTTTGGCCTCCACGGCATCTCTCTCTCTCTTTTGGTTTTGAGCCTGCCTTCCTTTGGTTGCAGTGAAGTCTGGTTTCATCACTTTCTCTCTCCAGTCTTTTCTGTAACTGTTCTCTTTGCTCCCACAGGCCCACCACATGGGCTGTCTTTGTTCTTCTCACAAAGGGAGCTGTCAGTATTGAAGGCTCTTTTCAGGAAGGCAGGGAGGAGCTCTTGTGTTTCTAAGTCACAATCAGAAGCATTATTAGCGCTTCTATCCTCTTTCAGGCATGCGGCATAAACATAGCTGCATATGAGGTATCACATGGGCTTAGGATGGAGGGAATGTGTGTGTTGGGGGGATGGTGCAGTTCATCGCGGGAGAAAAATGAGACACACACGCAAAAAGAAACAACAAAGGGAGAAGAAGCAAAAAAAGAAAAAAGTAGAAGCAAAAGAGAGGAGGAGCTTGGGCCATAAGACCCATTCGCAATGGTGCCAGGGGCCCATAGACTTTAATATCCTACCCCCAGGGTAGCATTTTCAATGTCAGATCTTTTCAAGACTTCCTTCCACTCAGGGGTTCAGTGGGTGTTTGGGCATTGTCCAGTGTGACATCCAGAGTGACACCCATCAAGTGCCCCTTTGGGGTCCTCTTTGGGCTGATGAAATTGGAGTTGTCAGTGTAGAGACAAGCAGCTCCGCAGCGGCGGTGACCAGGGACACCAGCCCCTGGAAGAAAAGCCATAGCACACGGTCTCTTCAGGGCGATCTAGCTGGGTGCCAGGCTCCATGCCCAAGAGCAGCCTTCACTTTTCATTTGTCACCCCTGCTTTATGTCTATCCTCCCTAACAGTGGTCTAGTGCAGAGGAACAAGTCAAATGACCACTCTTTTGCAGGCTAGATGCCAAGTTCATGTGTCACCATCAGGAACCCCCGTTTGGTTTTGTCAGCTTTTTCACATCCTGAGCAACTCCAAAACACCCTGTGACAAGCTGACTCTGCTTGACGAGAGCTGGGCTCGGGCACGAGCCATTAGCACATTTGTGATCCTGGTCCTCTGACCACGCTCACAAGCCCCGCTAATGGGGAGGTCAATTAAATAATGCCATCCACTGCTTTTCTTCCTTATGGCACTCAGCGTTGCCAGCAAAATGTGTTTTGCAGATTATTAACAACAACAATTAATGGGGGAGTAATGGACTGTGAAAGGAGGCAAGTTAGGGTGGCAGGGACAATCCAACCATACATTGTTGGGGCCAGGGCCTCCCAAGGGCGCAGACTACCTCCTGGATGAGCAGTCTGTGTTGAGGAGGAGGAACATCTTGGGTTCCATGGGGCAAAATTTAGGAAATGCTAGCCTGATGGAGGCGTGCACATGGGTCCAAATTGCAACACCTGACAAATTCTCCCTGTTGAATTAACCTCCTGATTCTGAAGAGAAAGTCATTTCCATAATGCACAAAGCCATAGGTTTGCAGGCTGGCCATTTGAGCTGGAAATGACATTCACTGTGTGATTTGGCGCCACCTCTCTAATTCCTCCAAAAGATAATTTGCCTGGATTCAGTGATGACATCTAGTAATTTATGATTGGAGATACAGTATTTAGGAGACTAATTCCTGCTAAAATGCAAAAAACTCATGGGAAGGATAATTCACTGAGCACTGCAAGTTAATAATATGATGAGAACAATAGTAATAGCAACCAACATTTATCAAGACACTGTCATCATCATCATCATCACCATCATCATCACCATCATCACCACCACCATCACCACCATCATCACCATCATCACCACCACCATCATCACCATCATCATCACCATCATCATCATCACCATCACCACCATCAGCACCATCATCGCCACCACCATCAGCACCCTCATCGCCACCACCATCACCACCATCATCACCACCACCACCACCACCATCATCACCACCACCACCACCATCATCACCATCACCACCACCATCATTATCTCCGCCACCACCACCATCATTACCAAGTAGATAACATGTATCGAGACATACTTGTTCCCGACACTGTTTTAAGCACATTCTGTGTGATACTCCTTTAATCTTAATTACAACATTATGAAGTAGGTGCTACTCTCACCTGCTTTGTGTAGACCAGGAAACTATAGAGGAGTATCTAAGTAAGTTGGCTGAGGCTACTAATTAGCAAATGTCGGCACCAGGAAGCCCAACTAGCAAGCTCTTCTAAACTGTCCAGGATCTGTGCCACTAACTACCGCACCGCTGGGATAGAGCAAACAGATGGGTCTGAATGTCAGGCTTGGGGCTGTGTGACTTTGGGCCTCTCTGTGGCTGACTCCATATCTATGACATGGGAATACAAGTACCAACAGGGTTAAGAGGACCAGAACTCGGTGAGACAAGAGAGATGCCTAGGTGCAAAATTTAAGGAGGTGCACCCCCTCAGGGTGGTATGTGAGTCTGCCTTGCATTCATGACCCTCAGGAGCCAGGGCCTCCTTACACTATGTGCCCAAGCAAGTAGGCACCTCTTTCGCTTCCTCCTAGTCTTGGCCCTAGTAATGAAGATTAAACTAAATAAGAGATTCTATTGAAGTGACTGGCATATATTAGGATATTAAATACAAATTTCCTTCTTTTTCCTGGGGAGAGACTATATTATGAGCTCATTCCTGGAGAGTGCAATTGATTCCAGGAGAGGGAGGAGATCCCCAAGACCTGGGCCTTTGGCTGGGGCATGAGCAGCAAGAAAGGAAATGAGGAAGGCCCTGGTGGCAAACTTCACATCCGCTGAAGGTCTCACTTCACAGGAGAAGAAAACAAATATATCTGCTGTCGCGAAGAGGCTGGCATGCCCTGGCCTCCCAGACACTGTAACTTTGGGTCATGAGTGTGGTGTTCATGTTGTCTCAGCCTATCTGCCACAGTACCTGCTCTCCACAGGCACGCCTGTGCCCCCTGTCAGCAGGGAGGTCCCTACCACGGGGTCATTTTATATAAGCAAATTACGCTTTGCAATAGCAGGATATTGTGGCTGAAGAGGACTTTCTAGACCTTGTCCTCAAATCTCATTTCAAAGATGTTGCACCATGGCCCAGGGAGGAGGAATGATTTAATGGTTAGTACGACTTGCAAATAGAGCTGGGTCTTGGGAATCCACTGCTACTTGGGGCTACTGTCCTGGTTTTATGTAGCTTTCTGCACTGTGCATGAGATGTGCCACCAGCGAGTCCAGCAGTGGACATGGCAGGACCGGGATTTTGCTTTGCTCTAAACAACCTAGTCTTTCCCTTCTAGAGAAAACTATTTTTAGAAAGATGGAGAAGGACTCCCCCTTCCCTGTCCAGAAATTCCAAATTAACATGTCAGTAACCTTCTTGAAAGAAGTTACAGCTCTTCCGCTATTCCACACCTCTTTGCTAGGCAGGGGAGGGAATAAATGAACTCTGTATGTGGTGGGGGGGTGGGGGTGGAGAGAGGTGAGGGAGGATTTGGTGCCAGCAGGTAACAAAACAATTTCTCTTTCTGTTACAGCTAATTGCAACATTTTCCATCTAAGCACCCAGGGCAGTGCTCCCGCACAATATATCCACAGTTTCTGAGCCTTCCCGCCCTATCCTGCCATCTTGGATTCCCAGCACTACAGCCCTAGAGGGAGAGCTGGGCTAATCTCAACCATATGGATGTTGCCACCACAGCATGACAATTATGCTTTAAGGGACTATTGCTTTATGCATCTTTCCCGCCTTCCCCATCTTCCTAATGATGACAAAGTCGCAGGCTAGTTCTGTTCTCTTTTCCCTCTGGTCACAAAGTGACTCCTTCTAGGAGTCTGGTTGCTTGCTAATTACTGATGAAGTCTAATCTGCTGGAGCCCCTAGCTTTGCGGATGTTCTGATTCTCTGAGACCTGGAGCTGAGTATTTAGCCGGGTATTTAGAATGACGTCCCCCTGGGGCCTTGCCCTTTGGGAAAGAATCAAAGCCATCGATCAATCACTAAATGCTTGTGAAAGAAATGCTGGCAAAATACTATTGTCCCTCTCAGATAACTACTTCTCCTTGGTCACAATTACTCAGATCATCCAAACAGAAATAACTGGGAGGAAATTTGGAATGTCCAAATATCCAAGTATCACTCTTTGTAGCCTTGAATTATTTTAGAAACTGGAAAATTGCCTATGCATCACTCACTCTAGCATGTTCAATGCTTGATCCTGTGTGCGTGTATGTGTGCACGTGTCACGTGGAATAATTATTTAGCTCTATTTGGCCATGATAATATAAAAATCATTCCATCAACATTATTTAAACCACGCAGTGATCAAGTGTTATTAGTTATTTCTGTGATCTACATTTGTCAGTTTAAAAAATGACTCGTCCAAGGTCATATAGCTAATATGAAGCAGAGATGGGATTCTGCCAGGTGTGCTGATTTCACATTTAGTGGTTGTTCAGTGATACTACACTTGCTTTCAGAAACTTCCCCAACCTATATCAGTGTCCTGCTACTCAAAGTGTGGTCCACAGACCAGCAGCATGAGCATCTCCTGGGAGCTTGCTTCCAGTGCAGAATTTCAGCCTTCATCCCAGACCTATTAGATCAGAATCTGCATTTTAACAAGACCCCCGCACCCCGCCTCAGGCAATTCCTGTGCATGTTGAATGAAGAGAAGCAGTGCTGCCCAATAAAAACATAGAATGTATTACACATGTAATATTAAGTTTTCTTACGGACATTAAAGAGGTAAAAAAAAAAAACAAGTATAATTCATTCATTTTGGTTTCCATAATACATTTTAACCCTAAATATTAAGCATATTATTTCAACATGTGTCAATATAAAAAATTATTAGGAGAAACTACATTTTTTTTGTACTAAGCCTTTGAAGTCTGGTGTGTATTTTACACTCCGCATCTCAGTTAAGACCGGGCACATTTCAAGGATTCAATAAGCACGTGTGGTGAGTGAGAGCCATATTGGATGGTGCAGATACAGAGCAGCGGTCGAATAATGGTTCTCAAACTTCAGTGTGAGTCAGAATCACGTGGAGGACTGTTAAGACAAATGGCTGAGCGCCCACCTCCAGAGTTCCTGATTCAATAGATCTGTGTTTATATTTCTAACAAATTCCCAGGTCATGCTGATGCAGTTGGGTCTCAGGACCACACTATGAGAATTGCTGCCCCAACTTAGAAATCATCAGGTTCTGTACTAAAAGGAGAAAACTAAGGAGGACTCATGAAAGTGGGAGGAAAAAAAAAAATCACAACCAGAAAAAAGAATATAGACTTCTTGACCTGCCTGGTGACATAGCGTAGGATGATCTTTGCACCCGGACGTCAGTTGTCCACATTAAGGCAAATCGGTATGCAGATTTGACTCCATCTGTACCTTGTGTACAAAGAATGTGTGTCTGCATCTAGACCCACTAACTGTAGTGTTCATTGTTATACTAAAGAGTCGCTTCAGAGGGTGTAGCCAGACATCCCTGAGCCAGTCCTGATCTCCATTCCACCTCCCTCCTGTCCCACTGAGAAGCTCCCTGGCAGGTCTCCCTGCTTCTGGGCTTGTCTCATCCCCAGCTTATTCTGCACACTGGAGCCAGAAAGACCTTGGATGCACTTCATGGCACTCTTTGCCCACTCTGAAGTCACATATGACACCGCCCCTACCTGAACAAGAAACGAAAAAGCTCTTTTTTGACTCCAGGCCTTCACTCGGATAGTCCCTCTGCTTGGAATTCTCTTCCTCCTCTGATTCTTTGAGCTGGCTACTGCTTCCTTCAGGTCTCAGCTTAAATGCACGTCCTCTGAGAAGCTGATTAGACCACCCCCTGGAAAGTAGCTTTCCAGTCCTCTAGGCTTCTCCATGGCACCAGATCATTTTCTTTACCCCACTTAACATGATTTGTTATTTTGTTATTCTATGGTTATTTGTGCATTTGCTGCTTCATATTGCTCCCCTCAAAAGTCTATAAGCAACAAGAGGAAAGAGACCTCATATGTATTTAGTTCATTTCTATAGTCATAACTTAGCACTGTGCCCAGCACAGTGGTGGACCCTTACATAGCTGTTGGTTTGATGGATAATTCTGTCATGTTAATAAATTACAAGGACACTGACAAGAGAAGAGATGAGCTGGAATATGTTTTTAATTGCTCAAGGCCATTGGGTGATGGCAGCAGAGGAAGGGAGCTACTGTTTTTTCCCAACAAGATTAACGCTAATATAACCATATTGACAATTTCAGAAATAGTCCAAAACAGACAAATGGACCAGGCCAGACCGGCTGGGTTATGAAAGTCACCGTCAGGAAGAAAATGTGTCATTCACAGCAAAATATTTGCCAGCTGTGGCAGTCAGGTGATGTAGAAAAGACAATTGCCATTTTCTTTATTAGAGCAATAGGTAGAGCCTGATAGCCCCTGTAAATTACACTGAATCCAGCATGCTTGCTTACTGTAGAATTTGATTTTTAGGCTTTCGTTACCATCTCTGGGATGTATCCGGTTTCCTTTTATATTCAGACCATCGCTATTGATTGCGGTATCTTTGTTCCTTCCCGGTCTGGGTGCAGACAATATACAATCTGGGGAAGGAGTGATTGCCTCCCGCCCCGAGGGGCGTTGCCCGAGAAATCCCTGGGGCAGCTCGGCGTGGTCTCCGCTTTCACTGTTGCTCCTCCAGCCCCGGCTGCGGAGCAGCGGTGGGAGGGCTTCCCTGCCCGCCGCAGAGGTTCTAATAAATCAGGCAGAATCCCGCGGAGGGGCCCCACCGAGTCAGGCATTTAGACTAGAGCAGACCAGAACCAGAGCTAACCCATTCTTCATCTTGCCTGGCATTTCTTTCTCTTGGAGGGGCCTTTGTGTGCCCCGACTGAAACGGAGTCCCCGAGCCCGGCTACTGTGAGCCTCTGAGCTGGCTGGCGGGGTGGGGGTGGGGGGGTCGGAGGAAGGGGGGCGCAGATGATCTTATGCCTTTTCTCCCTCCTTTCTTCTTTTTATTATCATTAATAATGAAATATTGAGACCAGGCTGCTAATGAGCCTAAACTCCCTCCTGTTAGTTTATTTTTCGCCTTCGGAGTGTCACTTCAGAGTAAATTACTTCTCCCTGCATCTTGTTCCAGTAATATTACACCAGCAGGACCCTCCCCCCTTCCACCCCCGGTCTCATTTCAGGGTTATTCCGTTTCTCTCACCGCAGTTTACTAAGCCAGGGAGGTGGTCCCATCGATCATACTTAAACCTGCGCACCGGGTCCCCCCCCTGCAATGGAGACATCATTCTTGTGGCTCTGGGTCGAGTGGGGTTTTAAATACTTACACAATACACGTAGATATAACTATAAATAAATAAGTAAATAAATAATATATACCCATCTCTGTGTGCTGTTTCTTGCGTTCTACGGAGAAAGATTTAGAGACTGAGAGGCAGAGCGAGACCTGTTTGGGAAGGAGGCGGCCAGAGAAGCAGACGAGCCGCGGTCCCTGCCATCCCCCGCCACCGCCTTCTGCTGGGCTCTCTGGCTTCTGTTCCTTTCATGGCACGCTGAGCATTTCCTTGTCAAGTGGGAGATGTCAGGATGTGAAAACAACCAACATTAAGTAGATATTCTGCCAGCACAACAGTAAATGTCTCAAGTATGCTTTTGTCTCCTGTTTAAAGACGCTAAACTGGTCTTCCAACAGCCACCACCTCTTCGTGTCTGCTTCGCGACTGGGGACTTAGAAAGGACTGGAAGCCGGGATATCACTTTCTCTCCCTTTCACTTCCTCCCTCGTTCCTCTCTCCCTTCCTTGAATTCATGCTGGTTAAAAACAAAGGCCCTCAAGCCTCAGTGACATCGCAGCTCTGCCGTTTACTAACATGATCTTGGAAAACCGACCTCTGCATGTCTGTGTCCTTGCCTACCAAATGGTGACAATAATACCATCTGCTTCATAACGTTTTGAGGACTGCATGAATCAATACGTGCAATGTGCCTAGTACAATGCCTACTCACACTTTAAAAGCACTCAATCCATCTTTTTGTTCCTCTTCTTCTTTTTTTTGATCACCCTCTTGCCTTCCTTTCTTTTTTCTTTGTTTCTTTGTTTCTTTCCTTCTTCTTCTTTTTCTTTCTTTCTTTCTTCTTTCTCTTACCACTGGTAAATCTGGCCTCAGAGAATTAGTTTTACTCATCACTCACCCATCTGTTGTATACAGAACTGAACATAGTTCCGCTGTCATGGCTGGTAGTCACAGGTAGTGCTAGGTAGAACCATTGGAACCTAAAGCAAAAGGAAAACCCAGAAATATGTTCCTGCCTTTATTGACATTTTTGATATCCTGGATTTTGTTTTTGCTTTAATTTTGATTTTTGAAAATGGTGCATTAAAATACCATTTATCTTGTTTAGTGAGCTTTTGGGCAGCACTTCAATTTGTGCTTGAGGCAAGTGCATCATGGGCTTCACTTGTCCTGCCTTAGCCTCAGCCCTGGTTGTCTTTTATCCCCCTATCTTCTCTCTTAGGCTACATGTGGACCCTCGTACCAACACATCCCTTCTCTACAAATGGCCACCCACCTAGTATTGGTCATTGCAGAGGAAGGGAAGGGAGAACCGTTTTTCCCCAGAAGGGAAAATCTCTTTGGACTCAGCATGAAACAAAGGCAGGCAGAGAAACGCAATCGAGATCTATGTGACCTCGAGGTTAGGCCTTCAAATCTCCCCAGCTGATCCATGAAATCTTGTCTTGCCTCCCTCGATAGGACGTGAATAGGGGCCAGACTGGAGGTGGGGTTATTTATGAACCTGACACGCTGGGTGCAAGATGGTGCAGCTGGAAGGGTCAGACAGTAGAATCCAAATGGCATAGCTTTTCCTTTCTCATTTCCATCCAAGTGAGTAAGAATCAGCCCCTGGGATTAAGCATTTTTATGGGGGTCTGCTGCTGTGCTCCATGACAAAGTAGGAGCTGCACAGAATTTATCCCTTGCAGTTCTTTTGATTTAAGAATAAAAGGGCAGCTGTTGGGCATATGAGAGGTGGACTGGGCAAGCTTCTAAACTCCCTTGCTAATAGAACCACCTACCACAGGGCTGAACCCACTTCCCTTGAGTATTCTGGATACTGTTTGAAAATTATGCAAAACTTTTTGAAGCTCTGAGGTTCTGGGGGAGACTCAACTCCTTCAAATATGCCCTAGAAAAAGCTACTCTCTACTAAATGCTGAGACAATTCTCTCTTCCAATCCCACACAAATCTTCTACCTAACCTTGCCCTAACCAGGAAATATGCAGGCTTGGGATCATACACATTTCTAGACAAATCTGATACACTTTAACCTGATGCAAGTCTTTTTTTTTTTTTTTCTTTAACTAGGTTCTGGCTTGAAGCGAAGTGTCAGTAATGCCTTTGTTCCAATTTGTTCTTTTGATATTTGCAAATATGCCTGAAGAGTATATCAGCATTTCAGAATTGGGAGCATTGAGCCATTTACCTTTGTGAACATGTTTCAAAATCCATCCTGGTCCTGAAATCTCCAGAACAGTGCTTATCAGTGCTCAAACATGAACAGTGCTCAAACTTGAGCATCCATCGGAACCACCAGGAGGGCTTCTGAAAATTGCTGGACTCCACCCACAGAACATCTGATTCTGTAGATCTGTTGTGGGACCCAAGAATTCGCATTTATGACATGTTTCCAGGTAATGCTGATGCTGCTTGTTTGGAAACCATGCTTTGAAGACCACTGGTATAGACTTTATTATTATTATTATCATTATTATTATAATTATTATTATGATGATTTTACTTATTGGTGTAGACTTTAGTGGTTCATTGGGTCACAGTTACAAGTTACTGCTTTTACTGTTCAGTTGAACTACCCTACAAATTCAGGGTAGAGAGGACTGTCTCTCCCTTTATTATCAATCCGGGGAGGCTATATTCTTACTAATACAAGTTCCTTTTTGGTGTTTTTTCTTGTGTTGCCTTATCCTTCTCTAGCTTCTTAGAGGCTTTTCCATTCAGCTAGTGGGCAGGGAAGGACAGTAGGGGGGAAGCGCATTGCTCCTGAACCACTTTGGCCCAGGAGTGGCTCCTATCACTGGAAGGATGTAGGAGAATATAGTCCAGCAATGTGCCCAAGAGGAAAAAGAAATGTATTTCAGCGAATTGATAGCCCTCTCGGCTACATCCCTCAAGAATATCTGGGTGTTCCATTTTGTTTTATGTAAATCAGTCAATGGTCTCAGTTTTCCACCTTACGACAACTGTATCAAACACTGGTAGTTATGCCCTATGTTCCTTCCCTAGTTATTTGTCGACTTGATATAACCCATCCCTTCCTCCTAGAGGGAAAGTGTTCTCTCTGTGTGTAGTGGGGTTTGAGGGAGGTTGCCACCAGGTAGGTGAACATGCTGATTCTTCTTTAGAGACCTGTGATTCCCTTCTGAGACAAGAAAAAACATTTTGACAATCTCCCTTCTACTTTAGATGCCCCATCTTTCTCATGATATTTTGTCAGTGGAGAGAGAACAGAGGCAGATAGGGAGTGGAAGGAAGAAAAGAGTAAAACTTTCCACGTTTTTCTCTACCCACTTGACTCCTTCTGCATTTCAAATGCGTATGGTCTGTGTGGGAACATGAGAATGAACATCTGACCAGACATCAATTTTTGTTGCAATCAGGATTCTGACAAATTGAATGATGTATAACTCTGTATGTAGGCAGAGATCCTTAAAATAGCCTGGAAATCATTACTTGCATGCAGACATATCATTATATATGACGAAATAATGTCATTGTGTGTTGAATAAGGTTAAAAAGAAGTCTCTCACATTGAAATCAGTTTCTCTCCCACCCTCCCGGAGTTTATAGGGAGGGAATGAATTGCTGTGAAGTCAATTCCGGTTGCTGGAAACTCTGCCCACATACTTATTTATACACTTCTCCTTGTTCCTTCCAGGGGTGTCTATTTTCTATATAGAAAGCCTAACTCATTGGAAGTAGCCCCTCTATAGAAAGCTCTATAGAGCTTTCATATCCCAAAGAGATCCTGAGGACAGGAAGCTGGTGTCCTAAAATCACTTCAGAGTAACAACAAATTATTAAATATATATATATATGATATATGTATGATATATATATCCTTATACTTTTAATAGCAACATTGCATACATTTTCTCCTTTAGCCCTATTTAGAATCTTATAAAAAATATATAAGTTGGGTACTACATGCCCCCAATTTACAGATGGGAAAAGTGATATGCAAAGGGGTCGAGTGACTTGCCTAAGGTCACCAAATGAACTTGGAGAGGGAACCAGGTCTAGCACTGAGACATCTATGCTTAATAGAATACTGGACTCAGACACATGTGAATATAACACCTGCCCCTAATGTTAGTGACCCCTTCTCCACTGCCTTCCCATTACCTACCCAATTAAGAGTGGCATGTGGCGTCCATGAAGTTATTCTTTATATAACTTATAATGAAATTTTGGCCTAATAAATCCTTTTGATGATGTACATTCTCAATATGTTCAACCATTTGCTCCAGGAAATTCTAACATAATACAAACACATTTTAGACATCAAATTATTTATCTGCAAAGAAAGTGACAAGGTCAGAACATTACAGGTATAGCTTCAGCAAGCAAATGATCAAGCACTTGCTATCAGCCTCTCTGTATTTTGAAGAAAGAAAAATATAGCCCCCAATACTCCTGTATGTTTCTGTCTTCTCCCCATCCCACTTCCTTCCCAGGAAATAAGTATCCAGGTAAGCCCAACTCAGATTTATCATAGGAGCTTATAATGGCTTCAGTGACCTAGCGCCTCAGTAACGTTTTATTTTTCCAAAAATACCTTACAACCGTGATTGATAAGACCCATTCCACCATTTTAAAAGCCAAGTTCCAACTATCTTTCCTACCCAGAGTGCTCTGCCTCACCTAAAACCCAGAGATATCGCTAAATGCGATGTCCTCATGCAAACTGAATCTACATTCCAAGAAAAAGTACTTATTAATATATCTTCATAACCTATCAGATGAGGCACAGGTAAAATGACCTAAAGAAAAACAAAAGCAAAAGCAAAGCATTTCCGATTCCCTTTGTTTCCCCTAGAGCTCCTTTTCTGTTTTTGCGAAACTCTTCCTCAAATTGTATTATAACCAAATGGTAGCTGATCAGAGGCATCGGGGAGCATGTCATGGCATTTCCCGTGATTTCCCCTTTCTCCAGCTTGGATTTAAATACCCTTGTGGCACTGACTAACAATCTGGGCTTCATCCAGAGCACTGAGCCTTGCCGGCATTATGATTCCATTTTTTACATAGTCCATGTTGCTACATTAAACTCCAGATGCTTTCTCACAAGTCACTAAATTAACATCACATACATTTTTGGCCCATTAACGTTACACTAAGATCACAGTAGGATTATCACCCAGAAAGGTGATTGTGCACGTGTCTTCTGTGCTCATCATTCCTTCAGCATTCACTTCTCTACAATTAGGTCAGGGAAAATGAGGGTAGAGACCTAACGAGGACCCCATGCCTAAAACATCACAGGGAACTGTGTCCCTGTCAAGAGAAAAAACTCTCCACCCTCTGTCTGTCAGCAGACTGACATGTTTTATGAAGTGCATGGGACAGCCTTTAATGTAAGTACTAGCAAAATTACTGTGGGACGGCTTTTTTAGAAAACTAATATACTTTATGACATGAAATATATGAAAACGTCAGTGTTTTAACCAATATTTATAAAAATATATTACAGTCATTTATTGAGTTTGTAAAGCACCTTATGGACTAACAAGATAAAAGATGTTTTGCAAATAAAGTCGCTATTATTTAGAATGTGCATCTGCAGCTTGAGTTTACGGAGTACAGAGAGGTGGCCCATTTGCCCCTTTTAAACAAAATAGCACTTCATTTTGGGAGATAAATAAATTGCCCTCAACACTCGTCAGCCCTCGCTGAAGCAAGCTCATTTGTACTTCTGCACAAGTGCTTTTCGTGCTAAGTCCTGTACACCTTGCAATATTTCGGTATCTCTCTGAGAAATGGGGTCACAAATCCAGCACTGCAATTGACTGTCACACTACAATTACCTCTGTACTTAAGTGTAGACCCTCATTAGACTCGGCTCCATGAAACGGGAGAGATGCATTGTTCTCCGTTGTGTGCCCACTGCCTGGCTCAGGACAAGACACATGGTAGGCAATTGATATATGTGTGTTGAATAGAGAAAGGAAGCAATGAATGAATGGAGCTTAACCCAGGTCCATTGATCTATCCTGTAATCGCAAACTTGAATGAGTTGGCTAGAGAGAGTATATCTATTTTAAAGAATGGCTCTGCCAGTTGTGTTGGCCTTAACAAATCAGACATTTTTAATTAGCAATTATTAACTGGAGAGGTGCAGTTTCAGATAGTTAGGCTTATTTGCAAAGGGCATCTTTGCTGAGATGAGAGCCCTGAATTCAGGCTTTGATCCTAGATTTTCCCTTTTAGGGGAGAGGAAATTACTGAGTGAAAAGACCTTCATGTTGTACAGCTCAGGGGAGGGGATCCATGTGGCTAATTGGTCTTCATATGTCGATAGCTTTTCTCCTAAAAATTCTCAATATTCTTTTATGCAAAACTGTCACAGAGAGGGGAAAATCCTGGGTGAGAGATGTATCATGTTTTATCTCTTAAAACACCTGTTTAATTTCACTCATAACCAGGCTACTGTCCTTCTCTTTGTGTTCTTAGGTTCTTTAAACTTCTGGAAACCGCAGGTCCCTCCCCAAGCGCCATGCAACTTCAGTCATAAGGGGGGTGAGACATGATTTAGGCCCTACAAGATATTTTACTTTGCTGAGTGTATTCAATTCAAGAGGGGTTGGAAATGGCTTTCAAGGGGCGCCTGGGTGGCTCAGTCATTGGGCATCTGACTTCAGCTCAGGTCATGATTCTGGGGTCCTGGGATCAAGACCCGCATTGGGCTCCCTGCTCAGTGTGGAGCCTGCTTCTCCCCCCCCCCCCCCCCAGATCATGCTCCTGCACACTCTCTCTCTCAAAATAAATAAATAAAATCTTAAAAAAAAAAAAAGAGGAAATGGCTTTCAAGGAGCCAAAGCAGCAAGCAGCCATATGGGGGTATTAAAAACTCAGCCCAGGCTTAATGTGGCTGTAGTCTTTTACATGGTTCAAATTCCAGTTCATCTGAAAACACATTCATATTTTAGGAAATCTGAAAGTTAGAGAAAATTATAAACAAAGGGAATGATGACACAAAATAATTCCACCCCTGAGATTTAGCCACTGTTCACATTTTATATTTCTTCCCATTATATATACATATAACATATATGCACATATATTACATATACACCATATGTACATATCTATGTAAATATTTTATACACTTTGTTTCCTACCTTTTTCACTGAGGTAATAGCAAAGATTGGGATGAGGTTAAAATACATTTATCCAGTGATACAAAGGTCACCATTGTCATCTTAGAGTGAAATCACAATAAAATGCCACAGATTGAAGGAGCTTAGAAATCCTTTATTCAGGGGTACCTGGGTGGCTCAGTCAGTTGAGCATCAGACTCTTGGTTTCAGCTCAGGTCATGATCTCATGGGTCGTGAGATCGAGCCCTGCATCATCGGGATCTGCTCTCAGCTGGGAGGCTACTTGAAGATTCTCTCCCTCTGCCCCACCCCCGCACCGCCCCACTCTCCCTCTTTCTCTCAAATAAATAAATAAATCTTGTAAAAAAAGAAATCATTTATTCAAACCTCACTGCTCTTTCCCACTCCAAGATTAGGAACAGAATCTCTATGCCACCATCACAGGCCCTTTTGCTCACTCGCACGGTCCTCCTCTACACAAAACAGGACAGGAGCGTGGGGCAGGAGGAAAGCATGGGTCCTAGAGTCAGACTGACCGTTCAAATCCCGACGCTCACTTACTGGCTTTGCACTGTTGAGCAATATACTCAACCTCTGCACATTACTGCTTCCTCCGCCCTCCAACAGAGATAACAAGAGTGCCTATCTCATATGATTGTTGTGTGAATTAAATGAGCAAATACATAAAAAACCCTCAGAACAGAGCCTGGTGGTTAATACGTCCTCAGTAAATGTGAGCTATTATTGTTACTACTGCCCATACAGTCTGTGTCTAGCAGAAAACACATTTACAAGTCCATCGTCATCTTGAATTCCATTGATAGCCTCTCAAAAGACGGATTGTCATGATCAACAAAGTGCTTTTTCAACCAATCAGTGGATCAGGAAAAAAAAAAAAGTGTAATAGAACATATGACTGGACTAGGTCTTATAGGATTATAAAAGAAATATACAATATGGCCTACAAATTTCACTGTGGAAACAAGAAATGAAGGAATCTTGATAAATAAGACTGTATCTAATTATGTGTACAATTGTGTATTATTCATTTTGATTACGGCTTGTAGAGAGCATCTATTATAATGTCCCCATTTTACCAAGGCAGAAACTGAGACCCAAAGAAATTACATAACTTGCTTGAGCTCGTTAGTACAGAGCGGCCAGAACTAGAATGTCGGTAGGTGCAATTTCAATCAGTCTTCAAGGGAAAGATTTGGAAAGAAAGCCAGAAAGAAGGAGAGCCAGCTGGGTGCAGAGGAAACAAGGCAAGGCCTCCAGGAAAGGAACGGACAGGGTGGATTCAGAGGTTGGGGAAGAGGCCCGCCAACCTTAATGTGCTTCACCTTATGTGCAGAGATTTTTTTTTTGCGTGTGTGTTTCTAGCTTTTGCACCAAGATCTTTGGCATCTGACCAAGAACGCTTTATCTTAAAGTAAAAGGAAAGGTAGCAATGTTTGCTCTGCTCAGAGCTGGTAGTGTGCGGTGCCAGGTCGAGTAACACTATTCATTTCCCATCTGCAGACACAGGGACCTAAGATTTCCGGAAAACACTGGGCAGAGGCGGCGTGTTTGAGTATCGACTCTGCCACTTGCTGCGAGTATGACTTGAAGTAAATCTCACAAACCCTCCTCTGATCATCTGTCCGTTAGGTGTAAGAATCCGGTCTTTCTCATGGGTTGTCCTGCCAACAAATAAGGAAATACACATACTTGATGCTTGGGAAAGGGCTAAGGGCTAAAAGTTTGGCTCCTAAAATTTCCTCAGTAACCAGCAAACCAAGCTACCCCTTAGTAATCCGCCCTGCGGACGAGGGTGGATGATGCCTTTGGGGCCCCAGCGTCAGAACAGGTGCACAATGCAATTGAGAACATTTCGTAGAAACCACAGCACAGTTTATGGGCTGCGCGTGCACCACGGTGACTGATTAAAAACCTGCAAGATGAAATATTGCAGCTATCAATAATTCCCGCACATGACTGACTTCTAATGAAAGGATAAAATTTCTCAGGGAGAGAGAAGAAATGAAAAGAAGGGTTTTTATCAATTTCAGAGGAACACTTTGATATAACCCTGAAGAAATTTTTCCTGGTGAAATATTTTCTTTTATTGCCCTCCATCATACAGTGTTTGTTTAATTTCCCCCTTTCAGCAGGTATATATTTCAGTTTTTAATTTAAAAAAACATGGTTGCTCCTCATTGGCTTCCTCGCGTCATTTCATTTCCTATCTGCTAGCTTCTCCTTGGAATTTTGTGTTGCCAGGGCTGAGAAACTTCGTCTGATATTTTATTCTCTAAAACTTTTGTCTGAAGAGCAGAATACGACCACAAGCGATTTAATTACATGAGACTTCATTTCTATATCTGCCTAAAACGCAATCTGTAATTTCTGTTCCTACCTCCAGCACTTAGAAGCATGGCCTTCTGAAATAGTGTAGTAAAAATATTATTAAAAATAAAACTTCTACAGTATAATTAGTGGATGTCCTACAACACAGGGGTGGAGGGCTTTGTGGGGCTTCGAGAAGCTTCGAGAAGCACCACAGCTGGGTGGTGGAGGCTGCAGTGACCTGTGCATCTCTCTCCCCTCCTCTTTCCTTCCCCTTTCTGTCATCCACTTGGCCCTTCCCATGTTAGTCTCCCTCTCCGTCCTTCCACACAACCAAGGCTTGGCTAGCCCTCCTGTGGTCTCCCTGGGTCTGGCTAACAACCATAACAAAAGAGGAAAGAGACAAAAGCATTTTTTCTCTCAAACTTCATTCCATTAGCTTCATATGCGAATCTCATACTCAGGGACGCCTCCACTGTGTCTGAGGCATGACCCTCCTCCCCGTCCTCAAAATAATAGCTCTTTTTTTTTTTTTTAAGATTTTTTATTTATTTATCTGAGAGAGAGAATGGGAGACAGAGAGCATGAGAGGGGGAGGGTCAGAGGGAGAAGCAGACTCCCCGCTGAGCAGGGAGTCCGATGCGGGACTCGATCCCGGGACTCCAGGATCATGACCTGAGCCGAAGGCAGTTGCTTAACCAACTGAGCCACCCAGGCGCCCCCAAAATAATAGCTCTTGAATAGGTCTTGTGAGTCTGGCTGAGATCTGGACATCCAGATAGGCAGGGTACCCAGGTATTAACCAAACTCGGAGGTTAAGGACCTGGTCCTGTGGACTGCCAAGTCTGCCCCAAATTTCTGGCACCAACTGCAAATTTGGGAGTTTTCCAGAATCACCCCATCTGGGCAGAACCCTCACTGTTCTCTGCTCTCACGCTCCCAACACTTCTGACACCAGATGTGGGTTTTCTCCCTTATGGGCCAATTCTCTGACATAAGGTGGGTGTCCTGCCATTCAATTCAATTCTGACACTAACCACGGTAGTGCAGACTCCACAGGTTAAGGGCTCAGTCCCACAAGACCGCTCCCCTTCTAGATGCTAATCATAGCTTGTAGGCCCCCAGGTTACCCACAACTTGGTTATAAATCAGAGGTTCCCACGGCCCCCTGCTCAGGTTCAAAAATTTGCCAGAGCAGCTCTCAGAACCCAGGAAAACAGTTATCGCCAATTTGTTACAAGACGTATTTTAAAGGATACAAATGAACCCCCAGGTAGTATGAGGTCTGGAAGCTCTTGCGTGCAGGAACTTCTGTCCCTGTGGAGTTGGATACACCATCCTCCTGGCACATAAATATGCTCATTAACCCAGAACCTCTCTGAACTCTGCAGTTCATGGGTTTTTATGGAGGCTTCAACACACAACCATGATTGATTATTACCTCATTTTCCAGCCTCTCTCCCCTCTCTGGAGAATGGAAGGTAGGGCTGAAAATTCCAAGCTTCTATTCACGGCTTGGGCTTTCTAGTGACCAGTCCTCATCTGGAAGCACATGAAGGGTCACCTCGTTAGAACAAAGGATGCTCTTAGCACCCAGGAAATTCCAAAGAATTTAGGAGCTCTATGTCAGGGACTGGGATCAAAGACCAAATATTGGCAGGAACTAGGGATAATATATATATAGGGAGAGAGACAGAGGGAGACATTATATAAATATCTATATTTTTTTCTTATTTCTCATACCTTTATGAGAAAATCTCACAGAACTCACTAGAAAGTCTCACAGAACTCACTAGAAACTAATACACTCACAGTCATGTTTATTACAGGGAAAGGATGCAAATTAGGACCAGCCAAAGGAAGAGACTCATGAGATGGAGACAAGGAGGGTTCCAAATGCAAATCTCCCATCATCTTAGGATGCATTACCTGTGAAGCTCAGTCAAGCTTGATATGCAGAGTTTGTACTGAGGCTTCATTACATAGTCATGATTGCCTATGGTTGAACTCAGGCTGTAGGTCAACTGATACCTCAAGACCAAAAGCATTCCACCCTCTAAGGATACTGTTGGCCTTTCTGGCATTGTCAGTCTCCACCCTAAGATTCTCAAGTGTGGTCATCCTCATGCTGAATCATGATATATGGATAAACAAGCAGGTGTAGTCCTGGGTGGGGGGCAGGTGGGATGCACCATGAATAACAAACATTCTTGTGAGGAGCCAAGGACAAAGGCCAGATGTCTATTTGTGTATGGCCAAATTCTTTACTTCTCCAGGGCTAAGAAACAGTGGAAAAGCCACAGGGGCCACATCCAGGTCCACCTGCTTTATTGATTAACTCCCAGCCCCTCAGCCCACTCTTTACACTCTTCACGGGGTCAAGTTTATTCTAAGTAGGGTATTGATACAGAGCTGTTGCTTTTACTCAGTGTGTATTTATTTAAGACAATATTAAAATCTTTATGAAGTTCCAAATCTGATGTGTTCTGGCACATTAGATTCATTTTAGCTAGCATTTAATGGTGCTTTTCATATAATAAGCCCTCTATTTAATGTTCACATGTTTCTTTAAAAGTTTTCTACTTTTGAGGATCGTGTTTGCAATCACAAAGTGAGTCACTGGAAGCTCTGCTTGTTGACAGGGAGATGGCTATTCTAAATCCAACACAGGTGTTTTCCAAACAAAACATTTTAGTGAATAACATTTCTGCACTGTTCCATATGACTTGAAAATAGAAGAAATTGCTCTAAATTTTGTAATGTAACATTTTATTTGGTTCTGTCTCGCCAGTGTTTTCAATATCTTGAAAGTGGCCTAAAAGAGATTTAAAACATTTCTACCCATTAAGGGGAACAGGAGAGAAATCCTTTGTGAATAGAGATGCTAGTCCAAATGTTTTGTCTGTAACACAGTGCTTGTTGTCTCGAAAGCGGTTTCTCCGTTAAAAGGAGGTTGTGATATGCATCCACGCATAACTATCTGCATCTTCAAACACATCAATTGCTCACATATTCACAGGTGGTGAGAGACTGACCCGTGCATGTCTGCGCAATTTGGTGCGTTGAGCTGCGTGCTCACGGAAGTGGGTGTATTTCACAGAAGCAGGATGGGTAATAAATTTTGAAACTTTATCTTCATCTTTGGATAGAGTAATAAAAGTTTGTAGGCTTAAGAAAGCAATATTCCCTGGAACTGCAATATATGGGAATGATGAAACTCCATTAAAAGGTACAGTAATCTCTAAGGCCTACCCAAGCTCGAGAGGTGCAAGGTGAGAGCCATAAAGCAAAATTTAACACTCGCCTCACTAGAAGTCATTTTTGGCCTCTGACCAGTTTCACACAGAATTAGGAAATATGACTAATATCAAGGCCTGATTCCCTGGGGGAGCTTAAGAAGGAGAGTGTCAGGAAGAAAAGTGACGGCCTATTGTTGTTACTGGAAGCAAGGAGAGGTCAGAGCTGGTAGAACCATGTCCCAAAGTCTCCCCAACAGCAGCTTGCTTGCCCTTCTCTTGGATCCCATCTGCTTTACCAAACAAGACTTGCAGCCATCCTTAGGAACTTGGGGCCTCTGCGGGTCAGGAGGGCTTCGTGGCAGAGACCAAGAAGATTTCCTTTCCATGGAGTTTGGTTTAGGATGTAAGAAAGTCAACTCTTTCCCATGACACAATGTTTACCTTGTGCAATTTACTGTCACTAAGGACATCCCCATCCAATAGGCTAAGAGAGGCAACCCAACACTCAAATGAACCAGACCTGCATAACCATCCGAAGAATCTGATCAGGACACCTAGTGATCTGAAGCATTCACACCCACACTTCTCCCAAACCTCCTTACCCACAGGCTGGAACCATTATTCTATTTTGTTCTTTTTTTGACTTAGATATTATGTTGGGTTCTGGCACTTGGGCTCCCCCACTCTTTTATTTATATTTTCTAGATGGAAGCCTTCAGATAGGGAACTTGTTCTGTGTCCAGCTTGACTATCTCTTTCTGTGCCTGCACCGTTGATTAGCTCCACCTTTGATGATGGTAGATACAGCAGCACATGACTATCAGCTCTGGTTAATGTCCTTGGCTTATTGGAGGATCATTGCTGTGACAGGAACATGTCAGCAATGGATGATTTCCACTGAACAATGACTCCTAGACTGTGGCTATGCAGGCAGAGCAAAGACGAAAGATGAGCAATTATCCAGTGGATGTGATCCATGCTGACAGCCAATCTGGATAATTCAAATAGAAACAACTTCCTTTGCCTTGCTGGCAGGTTTAGGGCTTGATTTAGTGAGATCATTGTTTAACTTTCTTTGCCTGTGGAAATGCAGTACATGTGTTTGCTGGCGAAGCGAGGGTTTGGGGGTTATAACCACAGCATCTGTTAATTTGACATTCAGGTTTCACTCTGGTTTGGAAGCCTTTGTGCTTAAAATTTAAAAGCAGCAATACATGCCTAACTCCCAGCTGTCTGGGAACTCAGACTGCATATGCTTCTTGGGTTTCTAATTTGCCCAGAGAAATAAAACCATCACCTGAGCCAAAGAGTAGTTTGCCTAATTGGATTTTTTTTTTTTTTTAATTTGAGAGATACACAAAGTGTATTCTAATGTTGCAGTTGTCTGAGTGACATTGTGAGCTGAGCCAGACCACTTACCTAGACTTGAAGATTTACATTTTGATGATGTTTTTCAAGGGTCTTTTTATCTCAAGGAAAAAAGCAATAATTTCAGCAGCTGCAAAATTCCTCATGCATCTGCAGGAAGTCCCTCCTTCCGCCCTGGGCAGCGCAGCAGAATGGAGAGAGCACAGGTTTTAGAGTCAATTTGACCTGGGTCAAATCCCAGTTCCCAAACTCATTAGCTATGTTATCTTGAGCAAGAGACCTGATTTTTTCAAGCATCAATCGCCTTATTTATAAAGTAGGGGTGACCAGCATCCTGATAACTTCCAGATGCCACGAGGAATAAAGACTGCTCCTTCAGTAGATATTTGCTGAGTACCTACCATGTGTCAGGCACAGTTCTAGGCTCTGGGAAAACAGTAGAGACCACAGTAGATGGAGTCACTGCATTTGTGGGGCTGATAACCTACAGGGAGGAGACAGACAAAAACAAGATTCATAGGAAAAAACAAAAGATAGGGGACATGGTGAGAAGAGCTCTCAAAGAAACATAAAATATAGAAGAACAGAAGAGGAGTGGAAAAGAAAGGTGGAATGTGGGAAGAGGTGTCAGAGGAGGCTCCCTTAATATGGTGATGCGTAAAGAAGGGAGAGAGTAGGTCATGGGGACACTTGGGGGAAGAATGCTAAGAGTTGAATTGTGTCCCCTCCTCCCTCCCTGCAAAAGATCTGTGGAAGTCCTAAAGCCTAGTAAAGCAAGACCATGACCTTATTTGGAAATAAGGTCTTCACAGAGGCAATCAAGTGAAAATGACGTCGTTGGGGTAGCCCTCATCCAATATGACTGGTATCCTTACCAATAGGGACAGTATGGACACACACACAGACCCACATGGAGGGATGACGTGTGAAGACATGGGGAGAAAATGGTGTGATACTGGACGGATGCATCTACAAGTCAGAGGACACCAAGAATTGCCGGCAAATGCCAGAAGCTCGTAGAGGCCAGAGAGGATCCTCCCCATGGCCCTGTCAGGGGCAGCAGGGTCCTGCCGATGCCTTGCTTTGGGACCTGACCCTCCCCAACTGTGAGGCAACTTGTTTCTGTTGTTTGAAGCCACTAGGTTGTGGGTGCTCTGTCACAGCAGTCCCAGGAAGCTAATACACCACACCCATGGCAGAGGGATCAGCAAACCCAAAGGCCCTGGGTCAGGAGTATACCAGAACATTCTTGAGCCACAACAAAGAGGCCAGGGTGCTGGTGGGGTCTGAGCAGGGGCAGCAAGCCCAGGGGAGAGCAGCAAGGGCGTGCGGGCTCTGTGTGGTCCTCCAGGCGCCCCTCGGGTCTGTGTCTTTCCTCTGCATGGTGGGGAAAACTGTCAGAGGGCTTTCAACTGAGGGGGAAGCTGATCCGACTCACATTATAAAATTATGTATGTAAAGTGCCTCCTGATTGGCAATTATTATTTTCCTCCTCCAGCCCACTTCACTTCTGATAAACTCTTGTTGAGTGGTGGGTGGGGAAGGCGATGTTTTTACTATTTATTATTTACGCCGCTGTTGCCATGCTATGTGCCGTGGAGAACATGCACTCGCCCTGATTGCCATCCTTAGAAGGTTCTAATGACAGCTTCTCTTCAGCGGCACCACCCAGATGCCAATTATCCAGGTCTGAGAGGAAGATGCATTTAGATCTATCTGCTCATTTTGTTTTGATTCTGCTTCGCTGTGGAAAGATAACGAACCTCAACTGGTTCCCACAGGGCTGGTTGACCACTTCTTGAGAACTGAACAAAAGTTTCGGAAGGCAAGATACGAGTGCAGTCTTTGAAGGGTCTGCAGTTGCTGGAGATGCCTGGGTTGTTGCTGAGTGAGGGACAGGAAGGAGAAGTGCCGAGAAGAGGAAGGAGATGCCGATCTTGTGACATCAGAAGGCAGAGTGGTGTTAACTGCAGGACAGTGAGTGTGGGGCATGACTTCATTTGTTCCATCTGTCCTTATTAAGCACGCGTTACATGGCAGTCACTGGGTAAAACCCCAGATTTGAGCTCCTTCACAAATCGTTCCAGTGTGTATGAACAAGAACAACACAGAGGAAGGAGAGGCATCCCGTTCTGCTCTGGGATTGGAGAAAGCACGAGGCAGGAGGAACACAGAAGCTGGACAACGTATGATAAGGAACCAGGTAGTGAGTTGTTCAGCTAGCAGCCAGCAAGCAGGCTGTCAGCAAGACGAAATTCTCATGTTGAGACGGGCTAGGTGGCAGGTGAACCGAGCATGCCTGAGGGAATTCTAGGAAGTGCTGGATGATCCAGAGAAACAGGCAGGACATATGGAAAATAGGTTCACCGGAGCAGAGCCCCAGACACAGGGTTGGGACTCAGGGAAGCCACCCTTCCATGGGAGTCTTGGGTTGGGGTGGAAGAGTAATGGGCAAGAGACTCATGAGAACAAGTAGGGCATGGTCCTAAGGGGGATAAATATACTGCTGGTTATCAGATGAGGATTTCAACATGGAAACAGGATGGAGAGTCAATTAAAAAATACTTGAGCATAAGATGGGTTCAGGCTTTGGAAACAGAGCAACTTGCCGATTATTACAATGTGGGGGGAAATAGGTCAGAGCCAAGCTTAGAGTATGAGAGATGATGGCATGCTAAGGCCAGATTCACCCAAAGCCTGCGGTGGGCCTGGGTTTGCTCCCAAGGCCCTACTTGTTTAATCGTGAGGAGAGCGGAAATAGAAGGAGGCCTCACAGGACAATGAATCAGCATGAGATTTCCTGCATCACCTAGGAATTGCTGAAATGCAGGCTAAGCCACACAATCCATGTGAAGGAGAGAAGAACATGCTGCCTATCACCATCGACCAGGACTGTCGCCAGGCACCATGGCTCCTGCCACCACAGGCCACCTAAGTTGGTAGAAAATTAGTTGCTTCATGCAAAGCAATTTCCTATCTTCCTAGTCAAACAGAGAGAGGAGGACGTTATAGAGTCTGAGATGGGTGGGACCTTAGACACAGTTTATTCCTGCTGCTGCATTTTACAGAGGAGGGACCGGGGATCCAGAAGGGTACTTGGTTTTAAAAAAATTATTTGTTTGTGTGTTTGTTTGTTTATTTATTTATTTATTTATTTATTTATTTTGAAGATTTTATTATTTGAGAGAGAGGAGAGAGAGAGAGGGCACGAGCAGGGGGAGGGGCAGAGGGAGAGGGAGAAGCAGACTCCTCACTGAGCAGGGAGCCCGATGTGGTCCTGAGCCCAGCCCCAGGACCCTGGGATCATGACTTGAGCCGAAGGCAGATGCTTAACCAACTGAACCACCCAGGCACCCCTAAAAATTTTTTTTCAAGATAAAAAGACAGCTGTAGTTCTTTGCTGGTCTGTGTCTTGATTTAGATTTTCTTTCTTTTTTTTTTCTTAAATGGCTGGAAAGGAGAAAGAGAGCCTTTTAGACATAATCACTGTAATTGAAATAACCTCTTCTTGGTTTTCTTTCTGGTATAAGGAGCAATTCTGGAAAGTAGAGTCACATGTATGTGCACTGTTAGTAATAAACATCTCAAGGGAATGGACTAGAAATAATCTTCTCTCTTGGATGCCACTGGAAATACCGTCTGTACTTTACTTCATTTCTTCTGTGTGCCCCCCACCCCCAAATCATCTTCATCCTAAACCGGGGCACTGAAAACTCTTTCTCTTCTTATTCCATCACACAAAATGTCTGAGCATTATATACATGCTCTGAAGTCAGAGTGCCTGTGTTGAGTCCTGGCTCTATCTCAAATCAGCATGTAACCCTCGACAGGTGACTTCACCTTGTGCCTCAATTTTCTTATCTATGAAATTCCTAAATATACTATCATTTTAGGTAGGATGAAAAAATTAATGCTTGTAAAATTTCTGGAACAATGCTTGGCACATAGTTAGCCCTCAATAATTATTTACTATTAATATTACTTTTATTACTTTTATATGTGGCCTTGCAGGAGTGACTGGGCAAGTCACTGAATCCACCTGGGAATCATTTGTCAAAATGAATGGATTGATAAAACTGATCTCTAAAATCTTTTCTGATGCTGAGTTTCTAAAGTTCTTCCTTACAGTGTTGCCATAAAAGTAAAATCAATAGTTACATTTTCACATTGACTGCAACATTTCTGGAAAACCATGCTTTTGGGGGTTTTTAAAGATGAATGTCACTGATAATTGGAAAACTACCTCATTTTCCTGAATGATCTTCCCCATTTGCTCCTTATTGCTCATAAATTGAAAAAGTTGTCGTGAACTTCTGTTTTACAAAATGTAAGCATTAGTGAAGAGATGCAGAAATAAAGAATGAAGACCATTAGCGCCCCTTTTGCCTTTTTCTGGCTTCATTGTGCAGGTGTTTGCCTTCTGCTGGTGAGGAGACTCCCGCTCCCTCTGACCCTGACCTTTGCATAGTATTTATTGGATTAGAAAAAAAAAAACCAATTCACAGAGTCATAAAGATATCTGTGTGTGCATTTATTATACACAGAACTGTGCTTCATTTTGGAAAATCTGTCCCAAACCTACTCAGGCAAATCAGCAATAAGAAGGTCACTGCAGACTTAGCAGAATGCCCTACAGATGTCTTTTGTTTTAGCTCGGATGGCAGTGATAGCATAGAGAAAAAGAGAGAAATTTATACAGAGGCAGGGACTTCACCAGCTTGTGCAGATAAAATCCACATATTTAAAGTGATCTTGGGATGGCTAATCAGCTGGAGAGAAGCCATCAGGGTGTAATGGGGACCCACCTTCATTCTGGGGGCTGGACCATCTCCCCCCAACTCCCCTTCTTCTCCCCCTCCCCTTTCTTTCCCAGCCCCTCTGCCTTTCCCTTTCTTCCTCAGCCTCCCCTATTGTCGGCCTTTCTAGCTCCTTGGTCTCTTCCTTCTTTTTGAATAACCCAATAGATTCAAACTTCTCCGTTCCCGGTGACCACCCCAGGCCAGGTTCTCTGTACCTCATGTCTCAATTCCTGCAACCATCTCTGAACACCTCGCCCTCCTACTCCTTGGATCTCACAAATCCATCCCACATAGAGCATCCAAAAATATTCATCCCACATTCTGCTTTCCTTTGGTTACTCAGATGATGAATCTCAGGGATTTGCTCTTACTTATCAGTTCAAATTAACATTCCTCCTTCTACCATTTCAGCTCTCTAACAACTGGCCTCCAAAAATCTACCCCAGAGGAGTTCTGCAATCCGGTTTCTCCCATTTAGTAAGATTCATCTCTCACTACTCAACAAATATGTGTCCCCTGCCTCACACACCTTTTCTCAGCTATGTACTCTTACACCTGCTGATTTCCTCTTTTTTGAGTAACATCTCACTTCCCATCTTCCATCCACCTAAGTCAATTTCTTTAAATTAAGCTGGAGAAGCATCTTCTCTGAGAATTCTTTCTTGTTTGCCTTGATCAGTAATAATTCTGTTTTTAAACGTTTGGAGGCATTTATTGGTTGAGGCACCAAGCCTGGATATTTCTTACATAAGGAGGTTTTAATTATGAATTCACTTTCCCCTATAAATGCAGAATTTTGGGGGTTTTCTATTTCTTTTGGGGTTACCTTTGATAAGACATTTTTTACAAATATGTTCATTTTTTATTCATATATTTATGTCAGATAATTGTTCATAATATCATCTGTTGAACTGGTAGTGATATCCCCTTTTTCTTTCTAGTTATTAGTAACTTGTACTTTTAAAGATTTTAATCAGTCTTTATTAGAAATTTTCCAAGTGTTATTTGTCTTCTCAAAGAACAAACTTCGTCCTGACAAGGCATTTTTTTCCCAAAGAAGACATACAGATGGCCAAAGGACACATGTACAGATGTTCAATATCACTAATCATCAGGCAAAGGCAAATCAAAACCACAAATAATATTTCACCTCACACCAATCAGAATGGATAAGAATAACAAGTGTTGGGGCGCCTGGGTGGCTCAGTTGGTTGGGTGGTGGCCTTCGGCTCAGGTCATGATCCTGGAGACCCGGGATCAAGTCCCACATAGGGCTCCCTGCTCAGCAGGGAATCTGCTTCTCCCTCTGACCACCCCCCCCAACCATGCTCTCTCTCTAAAATAAATAAATAAAATCTTAAAAAGAAAAAGAAATAATAAGTGTTGGCAAGGAGGTGGAGAGAAGAGAACCCTCGTGCACAGCTGGTGGGAATGTAAATTGGGGCAGCTATGATGGAAAACAGTATGGAGGCTCCTCAAAAGCTCAAAAATAGAATTATCATATGACCCAGTAACTCCACTTCTGGATATTCACCTGGAGAAAACACAAACACTAATTCAAAGAGATATATTCATTTCTATGTTTACTGGAACATTATTTACAATAGCCAAGATATGGAAGCAGCCTAAGTGTCCACTGATAAACACATGGCTAAAAAAGAAAGGGTGTATATACATACAATGGAATATTACTCAGCCATAGATAAGAACAAAGTCTTGCCATTTGTGACAACATGAATGGACCTAGAGGTATTATGCTAATTGAAGTAAGTCAGACAGAAAAAGACAGATACAATATGATTTCATTCATATGTGGAATCTAAAAAACAAAACAAACAAATAAACCATAAATACAGAGAACAAGCCAGTGGTTGCCAGAGGGGAGAAGGGTGGGGGGAAGGGCAGAAGTAGGTGAAGACCATTAAGAGGTACAGACTTCCAGTTACAAAATAAATACGGCACAGAAATAAAAAGTACAGCATAGGGAATATAGTCAATAATATTGTTATAACTTTGTACGGTGACTACACTTATCATGGTGAACATTTCATAATCTATGACATTGTTGAATCAGTATGTTGTACATCTGAAACTAATATAATATTGCCTGTCAACCATGCTTCAATAAACCAAAGAACAAACCTGGCTTTGCTGATTTTCTTTACTGTATATTTGTTTTATATTTTTAAAATTTGTGCTCTGTTATTTCTATCTCCTTTCTTTGGTTTAATTTACTGTCATTTTGTCTAGCTTCCTA
Source organism: Neomonachus schauinslandi (assembly GCF_002201575.2). Classification (NCBI taxonomy): domain Eukaryota; kingdom Metazoa; phylum Chordata; class Mammalia; order Carnivora; family Phocidae; genus Neomonachus; species Neomonachus schauinslandi. Next base: position 34,331,987 of record NC_058408.1, on the reverse strand, counting down.
AGAAAGTACTTAAGTACTTAAAAAATTAATTTTCAGACTTTCTTCTTTTCTAGTGTGTACATTTAAAGCAATAAAGTTGCTTTTAAGATTGACTTTGGCTGTACTTCATGAATTTTAGGTTATTTTATTTTATTTTAATTCCAGTACGATTAACATACAGTGTTACATTAGTTTCAGGTGTACCATACAGTAATTCAACAATTCTATACATTTCTCAGTGCTCATCCTGATACATGTACTCTTACTCCCCTTCACCTGTTTTACCCATCCCCCCACCCGCTTCCCCTCTGGTAACTCTCTGTTCTCTATAGTTAAGATGGTATTATTTATTTTTATCATTCAATTCAAAGTATTTTCTAATTTCCATTATGACTTCTTTTTTCTTTTGACTAAAGGGTTATTTATAAGTCTATTGTTTGATCACCAGACTAGGAGAAAGGAGGGAAAGGCTGTATGGAATTGTTTGTTTGTTTATTTATTTATTTATTTATTTATTTATTTATTTATTTATTTATTTAAGAGAGAGCGAGAGAGCGTGCAAGGGCAAAGGGAGAGGGAGAAGCGGACTCCCTGCTGAGGAGGGAGCCCGACATGGGGCTTGATTCCAGGACCTGAAGATCACGACCCGAGCCAAAGGCAGATGCTGAACTGACTGAGCCACCCAGGTGCCCCTGTTTGGAATTGTTGATTGACAAGTGCCCAAGGGAATTAAACAAATGGAAAATAAAGTCTAGAGCTGAGGCGGAGATCTGAGCTAGAAATAAAGGTCAGGGATTCCTCAGCAAAGAGGTGGTCACAAAATCCTTTAAGTAGATGAATAATCCAGGAACAGTGTGTTATGAGAGTAGAAGGACCAGAAAAGACAATTGAGGATCACCAGGATTTAAAGAGTAGGAAAAGGAAGGCTAACCTCAAAGTGTGAAAAAAACGTGCATAGGGACGTGCTGTGCAACTCATTGCAGTTAGGGGAGTGGGCAGGAAGAAGAAACAAAATAAAAGCGCACCTTACCACTCAATGTGCCTGCAAAGGGCTGAGGAACTATGGTGGCATCTGAAGAAGGACCCGGGGCTAACAAAAAGTCTTTTTAAAAGAGATTAAAGTCCTGAGTCTCTATCAATGGAACTGTGTAAGAACCACAGAAGACGAGATACTGGATATTCATGGAACATCTCTGAGGCTGGCAAGAGTCAACAGGATCCCCATGATAGTAGGAGGTAAGTACTCTGTGCAGAAGGGGCATCTCATTCTCTGCTACCAACCAAGAGACAGGCAGGAGTGAGTGCAGACTCATAGAGATACAGGTTTGGGGGCTGGGAGTTGCGGGGCTTCTCCTGGTGTCTTGCCTGTTACATCTTTACTTACATAATTCTTGTGGTGATTGTGAAGGGGAAAGAAAAATATTCCACGTTTAAGCGCTGGTTTACTTTCAGAAATTAATAACATCGATAACGGAAATTTGGAGGGCCTCCATATTTCTCCTTTCCTTTAGTTATTCCTCACACACCCCTCTCTGGAAAGGTTCCACAGAGGGGCTGAGAAAGCTGAGCAGGAAAGCAAGGGCTGCCTGATAGACTGATGGTTCTCAGGGTGTGGTCCCCGGACCAGCAGCATCAGCATCACCTGGTGACTCATCAGAAATGCAAACATTTAGGCCCTATGGAAACCTAGTGACTGAGGAATCCTGAAAGTGGGGCCTGGTATTATTTTCCCCAGTTTTTGGGAACAAACTGCCACATATTTAGTGGCTGAAAACAGAAATTTATTGTCTCATCGTCCTGGAGGCCAGAGGGCTGAAATCAAGGTGTCAGCAGGGCCGTGCTGCCTCCAAAGGCTCTAGGGGAGAATCCTGGCTTCTTCCAACTTCTGGGCTGCTGCTGTTCCTCGGGCTGTGGGGGTGTAACTCCAATATCTGCCTCCATCTTCACAGGGCCTTCTCTACTGTGTCTCTGTCTCGAATCTCCTGTTCCCTTTCTCTTATAAAGACATCTGTCATTGGATTAAGAGCCCACCCTAAAGTCAGGATGATCTCATCTCAATACCCTTAACTTAATTACATCTGCAAAAATTCATTTTCCAAATAAGGTCACGTTCTCAAGTTTGAGGGCTAAGACTTGGACATATCGTTTTAGGGGCCATTATTGAACCCACTTCGAGCCTAGTAATCTGCTTTAAGATGAGCTGGAGTAGGGGTTCTCAACTTTGGCTGCACACGAGGATGACCCACAGAGTTTTTAAAATCCATAAAAAATTGCATTAGAATTTTTGAAAATGGAACCCAAAGTTCACCAGGTGATTACAATGTCAGCGCAGTTTGAAAGCCAATGGTAGAGAGGAAAGAGTAAAGTGAGGAGTGAGACAAGCCTGGGTTCCAATGCTGCCTCTTTGTCTTATTAGCAGAGTCTACTCTTCTGTAAAATGGAGATAATCAGACCTATCTCATATTAATACATTATCATTGTGATGCTTAAATAAAATTCTCCATGTCAAGCTTGGATTTTTAGCCATTGTGTGACTCTAGAGCTTCACCATTAGCCTGTTTAATGAAGCACGCAAAATGACTTCCTGCTGAGAATTTGGACCCTGCCTGTCATCCTCCCTCAGCTCCCCTCAAATGGCAGGTAGAAGGATCCCCTTTTAAGTATTCTCCTTCAGCTCTCAGAAAGGAAGTTGGTCCCGCCTGCTCCAGTTCAATGATCTCTCACGTCGTTGGGTTTATATTCCACTGGCCACACAGACTACCTGGATTCTAGGCATTTTCCAGGAAGTACAATCTTGAGCTCATAGGCACTCATTATTTATCAAACATTCTGTTGCACAAAATAATTTTCCAGGGAGATTGCATGAAAGATTGAAGACAATTCTAGATTCCAGATGTTTTAAGCCTCTTTCATTCAAAAACAAAGAAAAGAAAATTGCTTATTGAGCATCTAAACATCAAAAACTGGAGATATTGTGATGATTTTAGTCACCCTGTAGCTTGGAGTCTAGTTGGGAAGACGAAACACAACCAAATCATATCACAAAGAAATGGAAAATTGCAGCTGTGGCAAACGCTGTGAGGGAGGCTTCCATGACACTCGAAACTTAGAACAAGTTTGGACAGAGTCAGAGAGGTCAGGGGAGGCTCTCTTGAAGCTGAGATGTCGAGTATGACTAGGAATTATCCACATGAAGGCAGGAGGGGGTGCATTCCCATCAAAGGGAATAGCAAGCTCCAAAAAACAGTGTGGCAAGAGTGTCTCCCCCCACCCTCTCCTTCTCTTTGCTTCCTATCTTACCTTGCTCTCTGTTATGACCTCATGGGGGCAAGATGGTTACCACAGCTTTGGACATTGCAGCCACATTCAAGTCAGGAAAGAAGGAAAAGGGGTCAACTAGTCTTGTCTGTCCCTTTAATCAGAAATCAAAGTCTTTCCCAGAAGCTCCCCAGCAGACTTCCCTTATATTTCATTGGGAAAATGCTCATACTTAGGTCAATCACTGACAAAGAGGAGTGGGATAACATGATTGGTCTGAATCAAGAGAACTCTTCCTTTGATTCCAAGGTCAGATAGGAGTTTTCTGAGCAGTCGCTTGGCAATCCGGTGTCTGCCCCAGATGATCCGAAGATCATCCCAGTTGTCCACGTGGAAGAGAAAGCAGGCTTTGGGTGATACTGGGGTCATCACAGTGGCCAGGCTCATCGATCTACCCCGGGGCTAAGAACGTGGAATCTTCTGGTAGAACAAGCTGCCACATGAGCAGGGCGTTGTTTACATAAGAAGTATGGCTCTCCTGAGAGCAGAGTTGTCTCAGCCTGGGCGCTGATGACCTTATTTTTTTGTGGGGGGGCTGCATTAGGCAAGTTCTCCTGAGAAACAATATTTCTATGAGAACTTGGCTCCTGTGATTGGAGGCTAACAAGTTCCACAATCTGCTCTCTGCCAGTGGAGATCCAGAAGAGCCAATGTGTCATTCCAGTCCAAGTTCAAAAGCCCGAGAACCAGGGGAACAAAAGACAAAAATCTCAGTCCAAAGACAAGAGAGAGTAAGATGAGATGTCCCAGCTCAACAGCGAGGCAGGAAAAAAAAGGGGCGGATTCCTCTTTCTTCCACCTTTTGTTCTGTCCAGACCCTCAGGGGATAGGGTGATGGTCCCCACACTGGGCAGGGCAATCTAGTTTACTGAGTCCACTGCGTCAAATGCCAGTTTCACCCAGAAACAACCGCACAGACACATCCAGAAATAATGTTTAATCTGGGCACCCTGTGGCCAGTGAAGTTGACACATACAATTAACCATCACAGTGGCTGTCCTGTACCTTGTAGGATGTTCAGCAGCATCTCTGGCCTCCATCCACAAGATGCCTGTATCACCTGCCCAGTAGTGACAACGTCTCCAGATTTTGTTGACTGTCTCTTGGAAGGAAAAGTGATCCCCTGTGGGAGCCACTGCCTTAGAGAATGCTTCCTACTGAATATGACTTTGAGTGATGTGATCACAGGGACAGGACCAGGGGGAGAAATGAGGGTGTCTAGAGCACAAAATTTCAGGATACATTGGCCCAGTCCTGAGATTGAGTGCCTTAAATTTTTGCTCTAGAAGCCTCCCTCACCTCCCCCTAGCTCTGACGGTGTGGTATTAGCCTATATTTCAACAAGAATAAACCCAATTCTACTTATAATTGGTTCTTGTTCAAGCATGTTGTGGATGATATCACCCTTTATGCAATACACAGTGGCCTGTTTATAAGAAACCCCAGGAGAATTCCTTTTTTTTTTTTTTTGTCAGAAGAATGGACATGTTTTTCTTAAGCCACTGGTTTGCTTTTATCTGATGAATATTATGAACTGTACAACTTTTGCTTCCCTTTTTGCAATGGTTGTTATTAAATTGTTTCCCGTTTTTGTACTGGCTGCCATCAAACTTGGAAGCCAAACCTGTCCCTTCCACGGCAAGAATGTATGATAATATTTCTAGCATTATCCCTGACTATATTTTAAATTCCTACTTTTCCCCCCTTTTTCTTTTGTCTCAGTTTTGTTTTGGCTAATCTTACGTGTGCTGCATTTTTATAAAATACCTTAAAGATGTTTGGAAGTAGTGTCATTAAGTACCCGGCACAGGGACTGAGCTCCAGAATGCATCTGGTACGTAGAAGCTTCCTTCCTGCAGCGCTGAGATCGGAAAGGGAGTTGTTGTATGGGACAGACCTTTGTCAATGGCCAAATGCTCTGGAAGTGAAAGAGCCACATTTGGGGGTGAGGGTCATTTCTGGGGCCAAAGAAACAGAGACGGCTTGCAGCCAAAGATTTTAAAAGTACATCTACTTCTCCAGGAAAACAATCACATTCATTGGTCCGACTTTCGACCTGTGTCTTTGTTGATCCAAACTCCTGGGGGTTAGAGAACTTTCATAAAACCCACTGCCTACCTCCGGCCCTGAAAGCTCTTATGAATCTGTGTTCCAGTTCCTGAAGTGTCATCCTCCTTCACAGTGGGCCCATGTTACGACTGTGGATTGTGTTCCATTTTTCAAAGACAAGACGCAAGCAGCATGACAAAGAGGGATTAGTTAAGAAGCACTTGGAAAACGGAAAGCTATGGTTACATTAAGTGAGAGAACAATGGGCCCTGATCTGCAAAGACAGAGCTGAGATGGGGGCCGGGGTGCTCGAAATCACCTTTGCCTCTTGCAATGAGGTGACTGCATTTTCATCATAATTATTAAATCTTGGCAAGAGGCTCAGGAGCTGATTACCCACCTCCCTGATGTCAGGCTGCTTTCCCACTCTGCAATTTTGAAACCTGGTTGGCAATTGCACCCTGAAGAGTCGTTCGAACAATGTTGCAGCAAACTTTCCCCCACTTGAAATCTTCAATTATATACATATGGACTAATGGCAATCTACATCCTGCCATTTTCTCCCTCTGTCTTTTTTCTTTTTGCCATATCATTAGTTTCAACCAAATTAAGTTAGGGACATTTAGTCCTCAGAAAAACCAGGGGAATAATAACAGATGGATTAGGGTAAAGGGGATAAGGCAGAGAAAGGACAGTTTGACTTCCTTTTAGAGAAGTTTGAGCCACCCAGAGAGAAAGACACATGCACACAAAGATAACATCAAACTTTGCAGAGAAAAATCTCAGCTCCTGGTGAGCTGAGCTACTAGAAATCCCTAGGATATTAAATAGTCACCAATCCATGAGGGACATGTAAGGGCAAATTGAAATTATGTTTTGTGCAGTGTAGAGTATTGGAAAAAATAGAAGAGAGATAATAAAATATTATTTCCCCAGCCTTTTAAATTCTTAAATAAATAATAAAGATTCTGAATTAAAACAATTCCTGTGTGCCAGGGACACAGGGGAATGACATTTGAAGGATTCTGCAGAAATACCGCATCTGGGCTTTGGCAGAACCCAGTAAAAAAGTCAGACTTCAACAGGCATCCTTTGAAGGGCTTATGTAACTTTATACATTCTGTTGTTGGCATTGAATAGCCTCAGAGGTCAGGTCTGAGACAGGGGAAACTGTCTTGAACATAGGAAGTATTCAATATGTGTTCACTGAATTGAATTAGGATTTAGTGTGCCTACATTTTATTTATTTATATATTTTTAAAGATTTTGTTTATTTATTTGACAGAGAGATAGAGAGGGAGCACAAGTAGGCAGAGAGGCAGGCAGAGGGAGAGGGAGAAGCAGGCTCCCCCCTGAGTAGGGAGCCGGATACGGGACTTGATCCCAGGACCCCCGGATCATGACCTGAGCCGAAGGCAGACGCTTAACTGCCTGAGCCACCCAGGTGCCCAAGTGTGCCTACATATTAAAACACAACAAATAAATATGAGAGAATGTCATTTGGAAATAATTATCTAAAATAAACATATTCTAAGATTTCATAAATCTTCTATAGTCCCAATAGGGAATGAAGAAACCAGTTTTATAGTATGGATATAGCTTTTCAGAATTTATAAAGAAACTTTCTTTTACTTATCATGTAATTTTTCACCACATTTCTATGGAAAAGGTTTTTGTTACCCAAATGAGGTAGATATTAGGAGCACCTTTCTAGTCCAAGGAAGACCTCACTGCCATTGGGCCAGGCTAGGAACAGAGTTTTAGCCAATAAGCTGTTAGAAGAAGTGACATGAGTTCCTTCTGGTGGAGGCCATGAGATGGCCATGGGTGATTTTCTAGTCTCTCTTCCCAAATTCATTGACCAGGGAGGCTGTATGTTTCACAGGATGAAGCTATAGGATGGTGTGTTTATCTGCCTGGACTTTTAAGTTACCACATGGAGGAAAATTGTCCTGTAAGGTCACCCAGACCTCTGTAGATATTTGTGCATAGGAATACAGCTTTGTTGTGTGAAACTACTTAAATCTCGGCTTGATTTTAGAACATTATATGGCTTATCCTTATTAGTAGAGTAACCTTTCTAAGTGAGAAAACTGAGAACTATTTTAAATTTCTCCATATTGCATTGCAGGTAAGGGGCAAACTGGTATATAAACCCAGATCTTGCAGAAAGCATATTGACACAAAGAGAAAACACCAGCCCTTCTGCAAGATGGGAGAGAAAACCGTATTTGGTCTTTTTTGGTGTGAAGGCGTGAAGGTGGGATCTGCTCTGGGCAGTAAGATCAAACCAACATTTGTGAGGAACAGAAGCGAGGCTCCTATTTTGAAACAGAAAAGCAGGGGAAATAGTTATTTCTTGGCTTTTTGTTCTGTTTGGAGAGGACTTCCACACTGTATTATTAAATACCCTTTGTTTCAATGAAAGAAAGCTGCACGTCTCTGTGGCTTAACCCAAAAGAAGTTTATTTCTCCTGTATGTGAAGTCTGATCACCGGGGCTTGGGAGACCAGCCTCAAGCAGTTACTCAGGAGCTCAGGTTGATAGATTCCACCATCAGTAACACCTCGGTGTCCGAGGTCACCCTGGGTGCTGGCGGAAAGCCAGCAGACAGAGGAAGAGCAAGTGTGGGAGATTGAGCTGGTCTTTACGCACCAAGCCTGGCAGTGGCGCACGTCACTCTCATTCCATCGGCTAGAAGACAGTCACGTGGTCCTTCTTGCCTGCAAGAGGGACTGGGCCATGTCATCCAGCCGGTGCCTAGGAGGTTACAGGAAAATAATGGGGAAACATGTAGGGGTCTATACCATAGTCGATCATTCTGGTCACCAAAAAAGCATTCCACTCTTCTTCCCAAGCATAAAACACACTCATCCACCCCGACTCCACCATCCATCCATCCTGAGGAGGCGACTTAGAGCCCTGTATAATCCTTGCATCCAGCTCCAAAGCCAGGATCTTTAGAGGATGTTCAATCTTCTCCATCAAGCACCCCTTTGTTTCCAGAAATCTGAACTAGAAAGATAAGTAAAATGTGGTCCTTGGGACAGAAAGCTGTGAAACTTCTCCCATTTAAGGAGAGGACAGAATGGCAAACATGTCGCAGTCCCTGGTTCCCTGCAGTTACGGACACCTGCAAGGCAGGGATGGAGAGGCCCCTCCCTGGACTTGTGGACATTTCCCTGATGAGTTTTTAATTGTTCACTGCTGAGGGAGTCACCTTGTCAGAGTCTCTGTAGCCCCGTGTGACACCCTTTGAGTAGCTCTTCCTTGAGGGCCGCATAGCTTATGAAGCCTGGTTTTTTGTTTTTGTTTTTTGCTGGGGATGTGTAGGGTCCCAAGAGTTGCTTTTAGGTTCAGACACTCAAAGAATTTTGCATCCAAACTCATAGGACCTTTGGTCCAATACAACAACCTAAAATCTTAAGAGGCTTCTGATCTATTTCCTTCTTATCAGCTCCTTATGCCGGAAACCCAGCCCTAATTTATTGTCTGGACAATGTTCTCAATCTGTTTTATTCCTTTACCTTCTTGCGTCCTGCCTCTCTTTCTTCCCTTAATTTCAGTTGACCGTGGACCTAGGAAAATGCACGGAAAGGTGGCATTCTTTAATCTCATCTTTGCCATAGGGAAGACTCACTTTGTTCAACTGATCCATTTTATGAAGGCTCTGCCACCAAGCATCTTTTTCAATTATACCTCTTTTTAAAATTTGAGTTTATAAGCGCTTGGCTTTTGTAACCTTCTGAGGCCCCAAATTTCTGGTCTCTCTTTATTTCCTTTCCTTCTAATTGAAAATCAACCAATTATGCCCCCAAATGATCTTTCTTACCATAGCTTTCCAATAATGAACAATCATGACTACTTTTTTTCTGATTCTACCAGCCATTTTTCTGGGCATCCCTGGCTCATCAGGCATACAATCTTGGTTCCATATTTTGCTAAAAATTTTGCTTCTAAATAATAGGTCCACTTGTTCACAGTATCTGTTTCTTGGTGCTCTCTCTAGCTGCCAAGTCAGTGCACAGATTTTAGGTTTTTCATCCCATTGTATCTCAGTTCTGATAGCAGTTTCTCTGTCTGTTAAGTGACTCTAGGCTCCATAATCAGGAAACCTGAAATCTTAATGATTTAATGGGTTTCTCTTTTTCACAAATTCCAAGTGTGGTGCATGGCAGTTCTAGTCCACAGTCATTGAGGATATCAGGCTGAAAGGGTCTCCACCATCTTGCTTCCAACATTGCCATGGGCATTTACATCCAGCTGGCAAATATAGAACGAGGGGATAAGAAGGATACTAAATGGGAGGCTCAGTCGGTTGGGTGTCTACCTTCTGCTCAGGTCACGATCTCAGGGTCCTGGGATCGAGCCCCGTGTCAGGCTCTCTGCTACGTGGGGAGTCTGCTTCTCCCTCTCCCTCTGCCCCCCGCCACTCTTGCTCTCTCTCTCGAATAAATAAAAACCTTAAAAAAAAAAAAAAAAAAGAAGGATAGATGTTTTCAGGAGCCAGCCTTAGCAGTGGCATGCTTCCTTTCTGATCTCATTTCATCTGAGGCTAAAGTTTTGCAGAGTGGGTGAGACAAAAGAACAGGAACCCCTGAGAGCAAGGGTTAGAGTGAGCCAGTGATTAGAATGATAGAGCTTATTTAAAAAAAAAAAAAAAAAGAATGATAGAGCTTATCTTGGTCGGTAAGGGATTGAAGTCAGGAGGAGGCTGATAGGTTGGGGGAACTGGCGGGGTTGAAGAACCGGCGATCTCAAGGAGACCTAAGAGCAAAAGTAGAAATAATAAAGTGATAAAATGGAAATACAGGAATGGTGGTCAGAGAGTGAGATGTTGAAATTCGTGTTTTCATAGATGGGAGAAATCTATACGATATTATGATTCAAATTTGGTTACCCAAATGGCTTGCTGAAACCTCGCTAAGTTGTTTCAGTCCTTGTGAGTCCAGCTCGGAGGCCATCCTATGGTACAGGGGTTAAGCTAGCGAGTTCTAGAGTCAAAATACCTCAGTTTCAATCTTGGCTCTGTTGAGGAAGAGAAGTTTCCCTTTACCCTTCCAAAGTATTTTTGGCTGATCTAAGAATTAAATCGGCATGAGATAGGTTAGTAGGAAAAAATCAAATTTAATTATGTGTGTATGAGGGCTCCGTAAGAATATGAGGCCCATAGGCAGCAAGGTAATTGAAACAAACATGTCTGCCACCCAGAGCTAAGGAGAGACAGTAGGGATCTGACACTTCAAAGGGAAGGAAAGCAATTCACAGGAAGATGACAGAGAGTACATGTTTAGTAAACAAATGTTTGCTGGGCCATATAGAAACAATGGGACAGAGAGAGCAATTTTAATACACTTTGCTAGGTTATTCCCTGTCCATCACACCGAGTTCGTATTATGAACTGTTGCGTAGTTGTCTATGGTGATAGCTCTCTTCCTGGAGCAGGTCCTCGATCTAAATTCTTTTAGGCAGTTAGGGGGAAGCTCAAAGATCCTTCCTGAGCCTTCTGTTTCTTAAAAACACTCAGCCTAACATAATCCATATGCCAATGAGGCACATTTTGGGGCGGCAGATTTCACTTCCCTACAGCTCCAACACTTACTAGCTTTGTGTCCTTTAGCAGAGTGCTCTCTCCCCTTCACTAGTCATCTGAACATGACAATATAAAGTGTTCCATACACTCAAGCCCAGAGTAAACAGTCATTTATAATCTATTCTGTCTCTGTCATTCTTGATGTTCTTCTGTTTTCAACATTCCCCATCTCTACTTCCACCCCTATTCCTACACTAACTCTATGGAGGGAACCAATACCCAATATACACACAGTTCATTTTTTAACGAGATATTATAACATCAACCTTTCTTCCAAATGCATTACACAACCTATCGATGGGAATTTCTTTTATATCACATTAAGTATCCAATTTCAGATGTAGTGGCTTAGTCTAAAGTGGTTCCATATCACTAAATTTCTCTTGAGAATAAGCACCCTCTCCCCAAAAAAGAAAAAGAAAGTGTTTTTTTTTTTTTTTGTAATAGAACGCTTTGTCCCCAAGGTGTGGCAGATGACCCACCATTCCATTTACATCACAACCAGTACTACCATAGCTGGTCACATACCATTTCTAATGACAGTCCTGGTGCCTCTCCTCTCATCTGTCCAGAAATCTCCCAGTTTCTACAGCCTTACAACTGCAAATGTGGTCCGCAGACCAGGGTATCAGCATCACCCAGGATTTTAGAAATGCGGAGTTATGAGCCTCATCTACACCCTATTACATCTAATTCTGCATTTTAACAAGATGCCAAGAGATTCTAATGCATAAGAGAGTTTGCAAAGCACTGCTATACAGCAAAGAGACTAACCTTTCCATCCCTTTGTCTGAAGGTAGGGTTACATCTTAAAACAGACATCAGGCAGAGCCCACTTAAAATTCATCCTTCCTCTCTAGAGATATGGAACTTAAAATTCTATGGTTACCTAATGCTCTTAACTTGAGATTCAGAGATGAGGGAGGTGAGGATAGGGGGTAGCTGGTTTCTCAAAGGAATTTCTGGCTCCACACAAGATTTGGAGAGTGGTTTTAAAATCTTTCTTTCTAGGTTGCCTGAAGAAATTTGCCAATTTCCCCAATGTAAGTTTCCCCCCTACCTCTGAAGCAGAGAAACAAATAAAAAAGACACAAAGGAAATACGTCGGGATTTGTGTTTCTGTATATAATCCTCAAGGGTCTGTTCCATCTGGAGTGAAGTCTAGTGAAATAAATCAGTTAGATCGGGGAAGTGGTGCCCACTTATACACAGATACAGGACGGGGCTAAGAGCAGTCTGCTTAGAGAGAGGGGGGGAGTTGTCCCAAAGAACTTGTCTGTGGTGGTGATTAGTAAGGATTATGGTAGAAGCTAAGATCCATTGCAAAATTACCAGCTTAGAAGACAAATTGTTTACTTGAGTGGGGTCCTATTATTAAACAGCTGTTATTCTGTAGAGATCAACTGTAATTTCAGTTTGAAAGTTTCTATCCTCAGAAATAAAAGCAAAAAGCATAGGCTAGTGGAATTTTCCCTTACATTGAGATAGAGAGTCTGCAACATCAGACCAAAAGCAGAGACCATCAATAGATTGTAAATTTGTTAATCTTTTTGACTGCCCCAAATTTGTTTAAATTTTCCCCTAGGTATCTGCTTGGGTGATTACTAAATAAATAAATTTAAAAATTACAATTTAAATCCCTGGCAAACACCTATTTAGCCAATGATCAAAATTAACAACACCATCAGTAAGATATATTAGCATCATATGACCCTCTGATTTGATGCACTTAGAAGGACGTGATGTCATTTTTGTGGTATTCTTGCCAAAAAAAATGTTTTTCATTCTGTCAGAAGCTGTCATAAGAAAACATCAAGCAACCCCAAATCGAAAGACATTTTACAGAATACTGGTACTTTTCAAAGGTATCAAGGTTATGAAAGGCAAGATGGTGACCGACTCAGACTGAAAAAGGCAACTAAAAGCAATGTGGATGCTAGATTGGATCCTATAATAGAAAAAGAGCATCAGTGGAGAAAATGGTGAAATTCTCAAATCTGTAGTTTATGTACTAGCAATGTATCAATGACAATTTCCTAAGCCTACTATGGTGATGTACGATATTAACAGTAGGGAAAGCTGTCTAAAGACTATACGGGCACTTTTTGTACTATTTTTGCAACTTCTGTATAAATCTAAAATTATTTCAAAATAAAAAGGTTTCCTTTTTTAAAGATTTATTTATATATTTGAGAGAGAGAGAAAGAGTGCCTGTGAGCAGGGGAGGGACAGAGGGAGAGAGTCTCAAGCAGACTCTGTGCTGAGCTGGGAGCTGGCTAAGGGTCTGAGATCATGACCTCAGCTGAAACCAGCAGTCCGACACTTAAATGACTGTGCTGCCCAGGCACCCTTGGAATAGAAAGGATTTTAAACAAAAACTCACAGCTTTTTTATGGTTTGCTTTTAGAGGTAACTACAGAAAATAAGTCCCAATCTTCTTGGGATGAATACCTTAAATAGGATAGGAAGATAGACCAAGATCCTGGGGCCAGTAGGAAGAAGAATAGGGGAAGCCCCCCCAATTGTTCTGAGTCTACAAAGTAATCCTGGGCTTTACAAAACAATAACTCACGAAGAGATGAAACAATGACGCATGCTAACTACATATACACACACATACATATAATGTATATCTATATTCACTGTCATGGACTAAATTGTGTCCCCCCCCCCCAAATTCATCTGTTGAAGCTCTAACCTTTGTACCCCAGAATGTGACTGTATTTGGAAACAGAACCTTTAAAGGAGTCATTGATTTAAAATGAGGCTGTTAGGGTTGGCCCTAATCCAATCTGACTGTGTCCTTATAAGGAGAGGAAATTTGGACACACAAAGGGATGACAGGGCTGCTTGCACACAGAGGAAAAACCATGGAGGACATAGCCAGGAGGTGGCCGTCTGTGAGGCAAGGAGACAGGTCTCGGGAGAACTCCAGCCAGCTGACACCTTGATCCTGAACTTCTCCCATCCAGAGCCCTGAGAAACTAAATGTCTGTTGCTAAAGCCACCTAATCTGTGGTATCTTGTTATGGCAGCCCTAGTAAATTATACAATCATTTATATATTTTTTTACAATCATATATATTTTAAATAAATCTATACTTAATTGATCTCTTTAACCTTCTTTAAACATGTCATATCTTCCCCCCAGCATTCATGGATGAGCATACTATTTTCGCATATACAAGATTCTTGACATAGGCTTTTGATAAACTTTAATGTCTGTCTTTCATCTAGAGGATGCACCACTCAGTGTTAGATGAATATTAGATACATATGCGGTTTCTCAGATAATCCTTAGAATGCTTTCTTCACTTTAGTGTATTGCATTTAAGGACTTGAACCAGCTATACAGTATGTTTGTAGGAAATTAACTCGGATTAGGAGCAGTCTATAAATCCTGTCATTCTGGGAGCAGTGGTAGAATTTGGGTTTGCTAAGATTAAAGAAGAGAGTCAGGAGGAACATAACAGATAATTTTCACTATTTATAGGGCTACCAGTGAAGGAGATTAGGTTTATTTCATTAATTTTTAGAGAGCAAACTAGTTAGTTTGAAGGAACATATTTTGTACCAACATAAGAAAATATTTTTGAACAACTGGCACTTGAGAGGTAGTGAGTTCTCAGTCACCCAAGGCATTCAATCATTTAATGATGGCCAGCTGCCAAGGTTCATGTAGATTAGTTACCTTCACCTGATGTAAGGTGGAATATATTAAACTTATAGAGTTTACTGGCCCTAAGAGTCAGAGAATTCTAAGGGTAACAAGGGAGAGTGAAGGGATACAGGATTTAGGGAAAATACTCTGAAAAAAAAAAAAAAAACAGTCAAAAATATTAGCAAGGTCATGTCCCACGAAGTGAGAGATTATTCAAAACTCATGCATCTACCCTGCCTGCCCCACAGGGAGTTGGTTAATTGCTCTGGGCTAAGGCCCAGGCATGAGTATTTCTTTTTCTTTCCTTTTTTTTTTTTTAAATTCTTTCTTTTTTTTTTTGCCAGAGAGAGAGAAATGGCCAGAGAGAGTGTGAGAGTACAACCAGGAGGAGTGGCAGGCAGAGGGGAAGCAGACTCCTCGACCAGCAAGGAGACCGATGTGGGACTCGATCCTAGGACCCTGGAATCATGATCTGAGCTGAAGGCAGATGCTTAACCCACTGAGCCACCCAGACATCCTAGCCAGGCATTGAGTATTTCTAAAAATCTTCTCAGGTAACCCTCAGGCGCTGCCAGAGTTGAGCTCTCTGATCTAGCTGAAATTATGTAGCAACGCTGTACAACGGGACCTCCCAACTCCTTACCGTTTCCAGCAATTCTCAAAATCCTGAGCTTTACATCAGACTTCCTGACAAAAGAGATGACATAAATTCTTCTGAAGAATGCTAACATCAAGTTACCAAAGACTTACGAGCCCATCACAGGCTTTTCCACTGTCTACACTTGTCTGACAGCAATCATCACACCCAAAATTAATGCAAAAGATGTGTATGGGAACGTTGCACTAAATATAAAAGTTTTTCCAACTCCCCCATTGCGTGATAAATTGGTAGCAGTTGGGTAAGTATTCCAGATGCTGCCTGGTATTTACTACCCATCCATCATCCTGCGCAGGCAGCTGGTGCCTAAAAGGGGAGTCACCTTTGTTTGGGGTAGTGTGGAAAGACACCACAGGACTTAGTAAGAAATTTTATTTTAATTATCAGAAGATTCAGCAACTGCTACAGTGCAGAAAAAGATTCCCCCTCTTTAGGACATTAGAATAATTATAAAAATAAAAATAACAGCTAATATTTATTGAGCATATACTCCATGCCTGACGATATTCTCAGGAAGCACATTACATTGATCCATTCATTTAATTGTCACAACACTCATATGAAGTAGGTGCTATTTCCTCTCCCCGTCCAGTTACACAAATGTGGAAACTGAGGCACAGAGAGGCTGAGTGACTTTCACCAGGTCTTAGAACAAACAAGTGACGGCGCTGGGATGCAAATTTCGACGTCATAGTTTAGAGTCCATGCTCTTACTATACCTGCCACACACCCCCACATGGGTATCTAGTTTGGTATCCTCAAAAGACAGTGAAACCCATTTGACGTCCTCTGTTCCAACTCTTCAAATTGTAGATGCCTGTGAGGGGACATGACTGACAGATCTGTCAAACAGGTCATTGCAAAGGTCTGGCTATCATGCAGCTAAGCAGATACTCAGATCAAGGAAACCGTAACACGTCGTTTTAATCAGGGACTAGATCATATACCATCTATGAAACTGCTTTCATTTCATTCAATTAGCTCACTCCTCATACATAAATGGAATTATTTAGTTAAAAAATTTTTTAAATCTTATAATTGGGACAGACCATTCAGTCACTTCTGTGAGTTCATTTTTGTCTTATGTTGCTAAGAAGACGTTCCTAGGTAAGTAATCACTATCCTGGTCTACATTGTTTCAGATTTAACCTTTGCTAGCTGCCAATCCCTACCTAATAGCTTTCTTTTATACTTGCCTAACTTATTATTATTATTTTTTAAAGATTTTATTTATTTATTTGAGAGAGAGAGAGAACACAAGCGGGGGTAGGAGCAGAGAGAGAGGGACAAGCAGACTCCATGCTGAACATGGAGCCGCACAGGGGCTCGATCCCTCAACCCTGAAATCATGGCCTGAGCTGAAATCAAGAGTCAGATGCTTAGCCGACTGAGTCACCCAGGTGCCCACTGCCTACTTTCTCTTTAAAAACAAACTAAAGAACTAGTCCTGGGAATGTAATTTTGTGATTAACATATTTATGTGAATTAATGTAGATAAACATTTCTTAATTGAAAACTTGTCTGTGTTTTTGTAGAGAAATACCCCAAACAATCAATCCTCCCAAATTATTTTATGAAACTAGTACAGTTCCAATCGAAATTGCACTTTTTGACTAGATAAAATGATTCTAACATTCTTCTAGAAGAGCCAACTGAATTGCAGCAAAGATATTTTTGGAGAATAAGGTAGGTTTACACTAGCTGGTATCCAAACATATTATAAAATGTAATAAGTAAACAGTATGATAATTGCATGGGAATAGAAAGATCAATGGAAGAGTACATTATTTCTGACTTTATTTTAGACTTTACCATCTTTGGGTTTTCATTTACACGGGGATTTAGGGCCTTGAAAATTTGAGAATGGGAGAAGGTTTATAATTAAATTTGGGCCATCTAAATGTTATTGATATTTTATTATTGGAGTGTCTTTTTGTTGTATGTAATCTCCTGGCAGAATCTCTGATAATGTGTATTATTAGGCATAATTTAAAATGGGAAATAGAATAGGGAGTTTTCAACTCCCATTGGGGACCTTGGGATTGGTTTGATTAATGTGCTGGTTTTGATCCATTTCACAGCTTTCTGGAAGCAAAATCTAAGCTCCTTCCAGAAAGGATACCCCAAAGAGCAGTGGGCAGTGTTGGACAGTGATTTAAGAAGGTAGAAGCCTGGTTCTCTGGGCAGACCTCCTCCCTGGGGAGATAGCCACACCCATTACTCTTCAAGGTTAAACACCATGGATTTGGAGAACTAAATCTGAACCAGGGCGAGAGAAGAATGTCTTTTTCCCACTGGGGAGATTCCTTGTCTCCTTGTAGTGGGATTTTCTCTAGCCCTCCTGGCCTCTCACTCTTTACACCAAGGGAAGAGGGAGTAATTAACCTGATCAGTAGATTTTGAAAGAATAAAACAAGCTTGCAAAACTCGTCACTCTCCTTTTTATTCTTCTAGGAACTAGCTGCCTGTAGAAGACAGGATATTTCTCTGTAAGTCTCTATGTCTTAGCTTGGAAAGATAAGCCCTTGGCTGCCCTTCCCTGCGACTCAACAGCTACATTAAATTTGGGGGTTCAGTTAGCAGGGCTCATTTGCCTTCCCCACTAAGCTAATCCTTTAAAACACCCAGTCACAATAATAAAGGTAATTATTTTGTCCTGCATCTGCCCTACTGATTCTTATTTCTCAATTTATTTAGAGCCCAAGTAGCCAAGAGGGTACTACATACATATGGGACCTCTTCAGACACTTCCAACAATAGTGTTTGGTAAAGGTAGCTTCATGACCTTTCAAGTTAGATACTCACCGCATGTTCTATGGAACATTAGTATCTCTGATGCTAACAGATGTTGTTTGTAAAAGGATTACATGGTTAAATACATAATTCCAGGTAAAGCAAGATAAAACAGGTATCTTTACTGCAGGTCTTCTTGAAGCTTTTAAATGGAAATATGCTCTGTGAATCTTAATGAGGGAATAGATTATTCAGCATCTCTTAAATACATATGTATCTGAAAGAATTGTTTTCTTCAAGTATTAACGTTTCATAGAACGCATTTAGGGAAATGCTAAAAATTTCCATGAATAGCATTGGTCCAATTGGTAGTTTGCAAAGAAAAAACAAAAACAAAGAAAGTACCACCCAGGCAACATACAAAACTAAATTACAGATGAATTTTAAAAAGTAAAAAAAGAAAGAAAGAAAGAAAGAAAATATAAAATAAAATATTGATGACTATAAAATCTCAGAACAGTGAAGATTTTCCAAATATTACAGGAAAGAAAGAACCATAACGGAATAATAGATTTAATTTATCTAACATTAAAACTTTACATAAATAACAACAACAAAACACACCATAAATATGGGGGGGAAGCAAGTAACAAAGTAGAAAAAAAGATATTTTTAAGGATGTGTGGAAATGGTTTAATATGTTTAATATGTAATAACTCTCACTAGTGAACAATAGATTAATATTACGAGGTGTAAAATAAGAGAAGAATACAATGTAACAGCTCACAAAAAGGAGAAATGACCAATAGCTATGAAAGACCAGATCAGATTTCACTGGTCGTGATGAGATATAATCTTTCTTTACTTTATTTTTTTAAACTTTATTTATCTTTCCCATCCTGTTGGTTCTGGGGATGTAAATGGGTAGGTATAACTTTTCTAGTGAGCAACTTGACATTATGTTCAACAGTCTTTAAAATGTACATAATTTCTGACTCAGCAATTCCACCTCTAGAAATTTATTCTAAAGAGATGATCACAGATGCTTGAAAAGATTTATATTCAAGCATAGCCACTTTATCATTGCTTATAATAACAAAAACGGAAATACCCATAATGTCCTATAATAAATATGACAAATTCTTGAGCTAGAATACCATGCAGTCATTAAAAATCATGTTGTACAAGAACATTTAACATTGTGAGGAGATAAAGGTACAGTAAGTGAAAAAACATGTTTTAAGGATGGAAGTACCAGAGGCTCCCATCTTAACAGAAAATATATAGAGCGAAAAAGGCTATACATTAAAATCTAAAGTGATTATATCTGGTTAGGTGGGGCTATGTGTGATTTTTTTCTTCTTCTCCTTGCTGTTTTACTGTATTTCCCAATTTTCCTGCAATTAAAATGCATTGCCTTCTGCAATAAGGAAAAAAAATAATTTCAAGAGGATTATGCTAGTAAAGATTGCATTTTACAAAGAAGGAATATGTGTGCATCCTTTATTAAAATATCATAATTAGTGAATCATTAGCCTACTAAGTTTTAAATGATAGGGATCATGACTCTACCACATTGGATAGAGCCAAAACCAATTTAGACACTTAAATCAATGTCATTTATAGTATAAATTCCTCAACAATCACCCATCGATTTGCATGATCTGAATGAATGGCCCTTTGGGTGATACATGGACTGTGACAGTTACGCATCTTCAGGTTACAAGCATGAAGAACCATAAGTCAAACTGTTTTCCGATATGAATAAGCTCTGTAGTTCCAGAGACTTCCCAAGTAACCCACGAAGTCCGCATTTTACAATCAGTTCAACCAGAACAACCATCAGCCACCCCCTCCCTGCAAGCTGCATCTAAACTACCCACATTATCTGAACATTTCCACAACCATGAGATCTGTTTACTTGGAACCTAGGGATAAAGAGTTAGTGGAAAGGAAAAGAAAATTGTTCTACTCGGATATCTCATATAACATAACCGTGAGGGCAAGACCTTCGATTCTTTGGAGAGCCTGAAAAAGATTGTGTTGGATCCAAAATGGAAACACTTACTCCGTGTATCTGGTATTCTCCTATCATGCTTGGTAAGGCCATGTCATTTAAGGCTGTTTCTTTCTACCTCTGTCTCTTTTCAAGCACATCTGCGGAATTAAATTCCATGCACTGACAGGGATGCTTTCAAAAGCTCGGAATCAATTCTTCAATCATTCCACTTTCTTAGCTGTGATTAAAAACATGTGTCCCCTAATTAAGCTAATGAGAAATTGTTAATTGGCACAAAGCCCCCCTCTGTGCACACTTATTAATGTCACCGTCACTTTGACAGGAGAAAGGATCAGAATCAAGGGCAGAGAGTTCTTAAGTGACTTTGACATTGGACTTATGTACAAGAGCTCTATTTAGAGAGTGAGGGCTGCCCCTTCTAGGACCTGCATGGAGGAATAAGGAATGCCATTGTTTTCCTGATTTCATAGGGAAGCAGAAGAAAACGATGCAATAAGACAACAGTTGATAAATTGATTTCTTTTTTCCTCTTCATAGAGATGATGATATTCACTCTCTCATCAGCTTTCCATGCAACAGTGAATCTGTATGGATGAGGAATAGCTAGGCAAGAATGCATCCTTCTGAAGGACCACCAGGAAGGAGGCCTCCATAGTTATTTAGCTCACCGTTGGCTCAGCTAGTTTCCTCCTGACCTCTAATGAACAATATTATTGCAAATTATCCTGCACCCAAGGCACCTTGTGGATGGGAGGGGTATGCTTTGGCAGTGGAAGCATGTGCTTTGATAAAATTATTTTTCATATTTTTCTATTATTTCCTTTTTTTAATATTTTATTTATTTATTTGAGACAGAGAGAGAGCACAAGCAGGGAGGAGGATCAGAGGGAGAGGGAGAAGCAGACTCCATTGAGCAGGGAGACCCATGTGGGGCTTGATCCCAGGATCCTGAGATCATGACCTGAGCCGAAGGCAGAAGCTTAACCGACTGAGCTACCCAGGTGTCCCTATTTTTCTATTATTTCCATTTGGGAATTACCAGAACTTTTTACCTACCTAGTTTGTCCCTAGCTTTTCCTGTGTACCTTTGCACACCAAAAATGGTTAATTCTCAAAGTCTTGGAAACTTCTGAAGATGTACAAATGTCCTACAAGGGGGGAGTTTGAGCAGAACTTATGGAGGATTCTCAAGAGAGCCTTAAGCAAGACAGCAGGCCACAGATGAGAAGTACATGAACTTGTCTTTTGGTTCAGAGCAGCTAGTTCCAGGAGATGGAGCTTTCTACTTTGAATAAGCCCAAACTCAGGACCTGGATTGATCCTTTCAGAAAGGGACAAGCCTAATAACTCAGGCTGCCAACAAAGCTCTGAAAATGCCTAGGAGAAGCAATGGATGTGGGGGAGTCTGGGGGCCACCGCTGAAAGTCTACTGAGTTATGAATCATTGGTGGGGGATAGAGGTGAGGAGCTTCTGCTGACCTGGAGCCCCCTCTCTCCGTCACCTGCCTGAAGCCAGGTACTGAGTACTCTTGTCAATCATCTCAGGAGGGAAAGTGAGCTTTGCAGTTTGAAGGCATGTGAGTCACTCCTGGAACCCTGAGATGCCATAGCAGCAAGCTGGCTCCCTGACTGGGTGTGCAGGACGGATCACTCCTCGGGCATCAGTTTCCATGAGTGCTTTGATGAGAAAAGGGGGAGGCCTGTCTGGAAGAGGGAAATAATTTTCCCTCAACCCTTCTAGATTCTTAATGGAGCTACCTCCACCCTATAATAAAAGACAGATTAACAGGAGAAAAACGAACAGAAGTTGAGTACGATGTATATCTCCTGTATATATGAGAGAGACCCTGGAAAACTGAGTCGCTCCCCAAATGGCCCCAGCCATCGCCTTAAATAACATCTCCAGCTACAGACCAAAGAAGATGTTAGGGGGTAGGGAAGCCAGTTAGGGAGGTTACCGGGGTTGGCGGGGGGCGGAAACACAGTCAAGGAGGGTAAGGTTGCTATGCAGATTTAAGTCCTGGACTTCTGCATTTAGTCTCTAGAGATTTAGAATCCTCTTCATCATGTGGATGAAGACATGTCAGAGTGGGAGACACCCTTACAAATGAAGATTTCCCTTATAAATGTAAATGTCTCTTACAAAAGGGTAACTTCTACTCAGTTTTCAGAGCTTTAGTCATGTCTGCAGTATCTTAAAAATAACCAGCTCAAGATAATCCAAATACCAAAGAGACACATTTTGGGGTGGCAGATTCTGCTCCCCTTCACCAGTTAAGGAGAAAGCTGTTTCAGGGGTCAGAAGTAACAAGTATGAGAATGTGGTAGTGGTAGGTAGTGTATTCCCTCCACCCAATGCCATGGACTGTGTTTGAGTCCGGAGAGACTACAGCTGACCTTTGAACAACACAGGGGTTAGGGGTGCCAACCTCCCGCACAGTTAAAAATCCGCATATAACTTTTGACTCCTCCCAAATTAACTACTAATAGCCTACTGTTGACTTGTTGCCTTACCGATAATATAAGCTGTCAATTCACACGTATTTCATACATTATATGTATTATGTACTATAGTCTTACAATAAAGTAAGCTAGAGGAGAGAAAATGTTACAATGAAAATCATAACGAAGAGTAAATACATTTATGGTACTGTACGGTATTTATCAAAAAGAATGCACATGTAAGTAGACCTGCGTAGTTCAAACCTGCATTGTTCAAGGTCACCTGTATTTGATGAGGGCTCTGAGAATCATGGGGAGGGGACAAGAAGTACTCTCAGTGTCCCTGGCTGGAGAGTAAATGGAGGAGAGAGGCATTGCCCTGACTCCTGCAGAGCTTGGCTTGGCCAGGGAGACAGCCTCAGGCACAGAAGCTGGGCATGGTGGACTGGCGTAGAAGCAGCTTGTGGAGTAGAGGACCTTGACAAGGGGCACTGGGCTAGAGAGGAAGAGCACGGAGGCCACTGTGTGCTGGCTGGAGCTATCAGGAAGCCCACCCTTGGCCAGCACACCTGGAGGGCACTGTGGGAAAGCGGATGCCCCCGTGTGTCTGTTAGGCTGGGAGGCCTGCAGAGATTTGAGTCACACCCTTCTGCTGGGAATGGTGGTGAGTGGGGAAGGTTCAGGGAAGTCTAGGTGTAGGGTCCAAAAGGGAGGGGGGGTGGTGCAGGACGTCGATGTACCATCGCGTGAGTGTAGGCCTAGATCATCCCCTCCAATCCTGGCATGTGCACCTAAGCTTGTATTATTTGAACCCACTCATGGTTTTCCTTCCTTATAATCTCACTTTGGGGACTAGAAGCACAAAATTCAATCATGGAGCTTCCATTAGCTTCTATCTGATGCATTAAGGGGAAAGATAAGAATATTCCAGGATGGGCTCCCTAAGTTATCATCTGGGGGTCCACAGGGAGAGCAAAAGAAGGCAGAGAGTGAGTTTGCAGGGGTGGACAGGATGTCCTTGGCACTCTCTTCCCTCTTCTGCCCCCGGGATTTTGTTGTTTAACACAAGAGTTCTATCCTATGGCCAGAAGGTAGGTATGAGTGTTTTATAATCTAGGTTTGTAAATCAGTGAATCTGTTCATTTGCGCTGAAAATGTTTAGTTCAATCAATAATAGATGGCATGGGGACCAAATAGGTCATGTTTTGGGATTCATCTGAAGTAATTCCTTTCTTTTACCTCAATGCTTGCCAGAGGGACAGAGACGAGATGAGATGATGTATATGGAAGTGTCTGCAAACTCTAAAGCAGTCAGAAAATAGGCTGAAATCTGCCGAGAATAGCAGAATCGTCCATTTTTAAAGTAAGGATGACAAGCCACGATTTTAGGAGTTTCAAAATTCGGTTAGCTCAAGTCTCCAGATGCATTCATCACAACTCCTGTCCACCACAGACAGGGCAGGGTGCCATGGCTTTGGTGTCCATGAGTGCATCTGGCCTGGCAGAATAGCAGAGCTGACCAGGAATGAGAGACAAGTTGGTTATGCTTCAAACACACAACAAATTTGTGCATTTACCTTAAAAATAAAAAGAGAGGGTTTTGAATAGGTTCTAGCTGAGTTATTTTTATGGACACTTACTTTAGTCTATTTTTTTAAAGAGATGAAGACCCTCTATCTTCCACTGAATCTGTTCCAAACTTAACTTAGAGTTGCCTATTCCTATCTAAATATTCTTAGCTCCTTCAACAGATCCTACCTTCCAAGAGAGGATGTAGGAGGGCCAGGCTCTAGGCTTCTGTCTTCTTCACTCACTCTTCAAAACCTGTTTGCTTCTTATTGTTGTTTTCTTTTCCTCAGTTATGATCTCTAGACCATTTATATCTGGACCTCCTCTTTGGTTACCATAACCACCCATGGATGTTCTCTTTTTGGGTATCTCACTACCATATCCTTCCTGTGTCCACTGTAGACTTCCAGAACACCAGGCTGGGCCAGAGACTGAGGTCTTAAATTGGCATGGAAAGAAAATTTGGACAATTCCACTCTTTGATTCCAATTTCTAAAACCAGCAGCAGGAGACGCTCCAAGTTATATCCTAATTCAAGGGCAGGTGCGGGGTATAGACATCTCTACTGCACCCACTTCGTTAGAGCTGGGATAATCATCACTGGGTGCAGATGGTCGGATGTGGCTGTGAGACGTTTGATTCAGGTCACACAGGCATGAAGGGAAAGTGGCCAAGGCACGATTATGAATAAAAAGTCCGTGACTCCTAAGCCCTCTCACCAAAGCATAGGAATCCATGCTATAAAATCTCCTCTGAGTATCTCCAGCAGCTGATTCTGCCCCCATTGCTCTGCATGGCCACTCTGAGAACTCCTGTGATGACAAGATTAGATCAGTAAAGGAGAGAGCAGAGAAGCCAGAGTGGCCATACTCAGGTTCATTATGCTTGGCTGTTTTTGCCCCAGAATGATGCCACAGAGTTAAGGGAAGATTTCTCCCCAACTATTGAGAAGTGCCCTCTCACTGGCATGAATGATTGGGCTCCAGTGGGTATGGTTCCCTTTTACATTCTTCTTTCAAACTTGGAGTCCAGCTTCCCAAGGTCTGGGTCAGTGGTTGACCTGCACTCCCACATGTTCCTTCAAAAGCTCTCTGCTCTGAGCACCATACACCCATGTTCTGGGAGGAGCTGGATCCTGCAGCCCACTGGGAGCCTGCCCCCATGCTGAAGCAAACTTTCCTCCCAGTTTTTCAGAATTTTGACCAAAGAATGGACATAAATATCCATTCTTTCCAAAAATATCTATTGAGCACCTATTATATGCCAGTCAGCGTTCCAGACTTTGAGGATACAGCAATGAACAAAACAGACAACAATCCTGCCTTCATGTGCAGGTCAGGGGGAACAGAATGAGGTAAATATGTGGTAAGTGCTATGGGGAAAAAGAAAATAGGCAAGGTGGGCAGAGAATGCTGGCTTAGTCCTGGCAAATTTAAACAGGATAATCAAGGAAAGCATTGCCAAGGAGGTGACATTTGGGTAGACTTGAAGGAAGTGAGATGAGTCTATCTGGGGGAGTGTTCTAGGCATAGGGATGGGTGATGGCAAAAGCCCTGAGTCAGGGGCAGTCCTGTCACTCCCCAGGGACAGGTCCCAGAGGTCAGGGCAGCTGAATCCCAGTGAATGAGGGCGGGGGGGCACGTGGAACAGGTGGGGAGTTCAGGGAGGGATCTGGGCAGGACAGTGGTGGTGGTGGAGACCTTATGAGACCGCTCAGGCTCTGCTGTGGAGAATAAAGAGAAGGGTGGACTCAGGGGCAGTGGGTGGGAGCAGAGAGACCTGGTGGGACTACTGTAGTAATGTGGGTGAAGGGTGCTGCCGATTTGGGCCACACGTGGGGTAAAAATAGAAGAGATGATAAAAGTGCATTGCTTTTGAATATGTTTTGAAAGTGAGCCAACAGGATTTGCTGATGGACAAGATATGGGATATCAGAGAGAGAGAGAAAGAGAGAGAGAGAGATCTCCTTCATTAGCTCTCCCAAGAGATCTTAGGGTCTCTGGGTGACCTGCCAGTTCAGAACAGACCTTGAGCTTGTGGATGAGCCTCCTGCCCCTCCCCGCCAGCCTCATTGTGCACACGGGGTAGACAGGACTCTTGTGACCCCAGGCAAAGCACGAGGATTAGATGACAAATCACTGGATATAAATGCATTAAGTTAGGAGTCATAAAAGATTACCTTCCTTCCTTGGCCTCCAAAGATATGCCTTCTTTCATGTAGTGCCTGTCGGATTTTCAGAAGGGACCCTCATGCCCAGCTTACTTATGACTCCTTGTAACAGGAGCCCTTAGGTGGTGCCTGTCACTGCTCCCGTCTCGCCCCCCTCCTCCTTTCTTCTGGATACCCTAGGAATCTGAAGTTATTATTTTTCTAAAGCAGGAGTGTTTATGATCTTCCCTGCACAGGGTAGAAAATAGTTTTATTAAAGTACTCATAAAAGACACTAAGTTAATAAAAGAGAGAGTTGGGGGAGACCAGGGAGCCACAGGCTTCAAGAGAAGCACGTTTTAAGTATTTTCAGCAGCTCAACCTGCCCTGCTCCCTTCCCTGATCAGCGATCACTGCTGGATTTCTGCTCGCATCAGCGACTTTGCACCTCATCTTTCTTTCTCGCAGGTAGTTTTGAAACCTCATTTCAACCTGTTTGGATGAGATGCCAGCGCTTTACGGGAGCGGGCATCCACCCGCAATCTGGCACTCGGTCCCAGCCAGCTCAGCTGCGACCTGGAAAAAAATGATAGATAACCAGGAGCCCGTGTGGGGCCGCGGAAACAGGTGTTTCCCAGAGTCTCCGCTCCCCGACACAAACTCTTTGCTGGGGGAGATTCAGCTTTGTCAGCCCCGCCCCAGGGGAGAGAGCGAAGTCCCCTCGATGTGCCCAGATACAATGAAACACCTCTTGGGGGTAATACGATGCCTTAAAATTAGCTTCCCACCTCTTCTATCGTAAAACGTGAGGATGCATTTCTCACTGCCTGGAAGGTAGCGCAAGGGTAAGCAAGGCCTGCTTCAAAAGCTCGGCTTTCCGTAATGTTCAAACATGGCAGGTACCACCCCCTCTTCTTTCCTCCGCCCCCCACATCTCTTTTGAATGAATGGGAATATGGAAGGCCCTTGAAAGGATAACCGCCACCACACTTGACTGGAATTGAATGGGGACAGGCAGGGCAGAAGCAGCTAAGAGATGTGGCCTTTCTCTTTGCCAAGCAAAGATTTTACAAAGGCTTGAGGAGGGGAGGGAGAAGGGGAGCCCGATCAGATTTCTGAAGGGTTGAGCAGCTGTAAGCTTCTGCACATGAATAGAGGCTGCCGGTACAAAGCGGCTAGCCCTCCAGCGCAAGGCCATTTGGCTACACCGAAGGGAAGAAGGAAGCTAGAGGTGGGGGGTTGAGAGAAATAATAAAGGTTGTATTAAAATGGCGAATAATGGAATTCAGAGGTTATCACCAGAGTTGAAATGGAATCTGAGGTTCTCACTTTCAGTCTGTCTTAAGCCTCTGTGCGCTGCTGATGTGGTTTATTAAACAGTTGTCCCAACCCAGGCCCCCCTGAGGCAGAGGCATTCAATAGGGTGTGGAGAGGAAATTCCAACAGAGGCAGATACAGCAACTGGTTTCACCACGGGTTCCCCAGCAGCAAACACCTTCCCATTCTCTCGCTCCCTGCTATCAGGAAATAGGAAAGGAGCCAAAGAATAAGAAAGTGAGTAAAAGAATAGGACAAGTACATAACAGAGGAAGAATACTCTTGTAAGAAATGCTAGGGCTTTTGTTGTTTTTTTTTTTCCTCTCCGCAATTAGTTAAAAATATCTGGTAAGCCAAGTTAAGTTACACGCTGTGAGATGTGCCAAGACAGACGATGCCGTGGCTGCCCTTCCGGGGACTTAGAATCCAAGGTGACATTTGGCTGCCCTTCCGGGGACTTAGAATCCAAGGTGACATTTGAGTTGAAGGATGAGTGGGCTTTGCCAGGATGGATCATGGAAATCTTTGCCATCCGTGTAGCTTAAGCGTGAGCAGGAGATAGTAAGAAATAGGAGGAACGGACCTGGAAAGACAGGATTGGGCAAAATGGAGAAGTTCCTTGACTGCTGGCATTTGGGCATGATCCAAGAAGAAAGGTGAATCCTTGAAGGGTTTTAATCAAGAAGCAATCAGATTCACACTTTAGAAGCAACATTTTAGCTGCAACGTGGAGGACTGGTTGAAAGGAGGCATGACTGGAGACAGGGGGACAATTAGAAGACTTGTCCAATAGTCCAGGTGAGGCACGGGCCCAGACTCCTTTGCGGGAGAGATGGACCCCAATCTTCCCCAGTCTAGCCTTCACCCTCTGGCTTGTCGTCAGACAGCAACTGAAGAAACTGCATAACCAGAGATGTTTGAGCGAAGGTAGCAGGACGGTCCGCTCACTGGGGATAAACAGAAAGCCCTTAAAGCAGAGCCTTCCTGAGCCTGTAACTGGCTCCATCCAATCCATCCAAAGCCTTGACAGTCCTAGAGCCAGGGAAGTTTTTCTTCTTTTTCTTTTTTTTCCTTCCTTCCTTCCTTCCTTTCTCTCTCTCTCTCTTCCTTTCTTCCTTCTCTCCTTCCTCCCTCCCTCCCTCCCTCTTTCCCTTCCTCCTTCCTTCCTTTCTTTTTCTTTCTTTTTTTTTTTTTTGAGAAAGAGAAGGGGTGGGAGAAGGCAGAGGTAGAGGAAGAGAGAGATTCTTAAGCAGGTTCCATGCACAGCATGGAGCCCAAGGTGGGGTTCGATCCCACAACCCTGAAATCATGACCTGAGCTGAAATTAAGAGTAGGACACTCAACCGACTGAGCCACCCGGGCGCCCCGAGTCGCGGCAACTTTTTAAGAGTGCCCAAGAGCCCACCGAGAGTAGCATGCACTTTGGAAGAATTTGATTCCCACTTTCAGGCTAGATAATAATTATCTCCAGTTCTAAAATTCCTTGAATAGTGTGGCTTTTACTTCTATTCAAAGTAGATTTAACAATCTCTTATGATGCTATGCTATTTAATCATTAATTACATTATTATTTTATTATCCAGAAATGAGAAACACTTGATATGCTTTAATATTTTTTAATTCCAGAGAGAAAAGAAATTATATTGTTAACTTTTTTCAATAAAAAGAAATAAAATACCTTAAATCAGCCTATTCTTTGCCTTACAGTCTTTTTTCAGCAAGTGCCACATGATAAAATAATTGTGTAATTAGAAATAAATGGCTTACAAGAGCGATACTTTGTTCTAAAAAGGTGTAAGTATTTTGTATCCCCTTTTAAAGGTGCTCAATTTGTGCTGAAAAGAAGCAGGGAATATAATTTTGGAATGAGTGCACTTAATAAGTTTGGTGACTGAGATTTTCCCATTGGTATGGTTCCCACATTTCCCTGAACAACATTCAACCTATTTCAGGAACTGTTTAGAAATGGGATGAACCATCTCCTTCAAGCCTGGGTTTGATTATCCCGGGACAGGATGGCAACTTTGGGTTGTCAAGTACTTGTCTTTCTCTGAGCAGATCATGGAAGTACTGGAGAAAACATTTGTTAGCTGTAGATGTACTTTTTTCCTACGATGGCTTTGGCTCATAAAAGTGAGATTTGTGTTGTTGTTCTTGTTTCAATAATGATTTAATAGCTATAATACACTGACATTTTTTTACATTTGCTTAATAAATTAGCATTCTGATTCTGGTTGACTCTTTTGGTGGAAACGCTAAGTTTACATGCCAAGGAAAGAGAGAAGAGGGATGGGCACAGGGCTTAGGGAGAGGTGAATAAGGCAATTACAATTTATCAGACAAGAGTGCCGGAATTTCATTTTTCATTCTAAAGTGAGGACTACTTCTTTAAGAGTAAACTCTCACATGGGTAAGCCTCTTTAGACTTTTCTAGGACACCTACTTACATATTTGATCCTGTGACTTAGGAGGGCAGTGACTATGCCCACTTGCCTGGGTGGGGGATCATTGGGAGCCTTCTTTAGTCCTCCTGAACAAAAGGAGCATTATCCTGAATGGATCCATCCCTCCCAGGGGTATTGGGATGAAAAAATGACATAACAGATGTGAATGCATTTAGGAAGTAAAGGCAATATATGAATGCAAGAGATTCTTAGTTTTTATTACAGAGATCCATCCAGTCCTGCCACATTATGACAGCATAAGCCCTATTAGCTACATACATTATAATAATCTATTATTGGAGGAGTCAGCCTTGGGTGGTAACAGCTGGCTTTGACTATTACCATAGAATCTGTTGGAGATATGATGGAGGAAGTATGGCTGTAAAGAAATGAGACTGGTTAGTGTGCGTTACCTGTGGAAACTAGTCTTGGTTCCATTCCAGCTTTGTGAATTCCCCCCCGAAGAACCTGTGTCTAAATGAGGCTAGGTGAACCAGACTGGATAGAATATCAGGCTTGAGGGCCAAAGTTCTGGTTTCTAGATCAGGCTGTACCACTTACTAATTGGGCAAGATCTTTCTGTTCAAGCTGGGCCTGAAACGATTCTCATAGTAAGCCTAGCTATGTCATGAATGAACTGTTGGGTTATGTTGGTGTATGCCGGGCCCTTTAAATGCCAACCACTGGCAATTGTTTGATTTTAGAGGAGCAAATAGGCTGAAATTTGGGATACATTTGAGATAGGGAGACTTTTTCTCAGTCATTCATTCATCCGTTATAAAGAGTAAACATTTAGTCTCTACCAGGCCCCAGCTTTAGGCACTGAGGTTAGAGTAGAGAACCAAAGAGAAAGAGTCCTCTTTCTTCCTCTTTCTCTTGGGGATTACACTGTACCGAAGAAGGGTATGTTAGTCTCCCATGTTTGCTGTAATAAATTATCACCAACTGGTGGTTTACAATGGAATTTAATTCTCTCATAGTACTGGAAGCCACAAGTCTGGAGTCAAGGTGTTGGTGAGCTTATATTCCCTTCATCCTTTCCTTGTTTTTTTTCTAGTTTCCAGTGGCTGCTGACATTCCTTGGCTTGTGGCCGTGTCATCCTAATCTTCAAGACCACCATCTTCAAGATTCTTTCTGCACTGTCTTCATCTGGTCTCTTCCATGTATGTCAAATCTCCCTCTACCTCTTTTTTATACATGTGATTGAATTTAGGGTCCATTCTGACAATTGGGGATAATCTCCTCAGTTAAAAATTCTTAACTTAGTCATACCTGCAAAGATGCTTTATCCATACAAAGTATATTTGTTGCTTCCAGGGTTTAGGATGTAAATCTCTTTCAAGGAGCCATCTTTCTGCCTACCAGCGTGATAGTTAACTGATAGGCAGGAAGAAGTACAACATGTCAGATGGTGTTGGTGCTAGAGTAGGATAAGGATGCTCAGTGTGTTGGGGTGGAGGTGGGGTTACTGTTTTAGATATGGTGTGAGGAAAGGCCTTGCTGAAATGCTGAAATGCTGATCTCAGCAGGAATCCGCAGGAAGGGAGCCAGCAAGCTCTGCAGATGGCTAGAGGAAGCATCATTTATGCAAAGACACCACGTTACTAGAGGCATGTTGTTTCCCTCACTTGCAGCCTGGTTTCCTAGAAGTACGGCCTCCTGGTCATCCTAGCCAAGCATATTCTCAATTCTTGTTTGACCTCTGGTCTTCATTTCTTAATCAGACAACCTCCTTCCATCTGGATGAATCTGAAGCACCCAGAGTTACAGATTCAATATCCTAAAGGAACCTCACAAAGATGGCCATGGAATCTTCAGTCCTCTTGGGTCTCAGCCAACTTCTGAGGTAGGGAAGCTTAAAACTTGACAGATACACCTCATCTACTTCCTTTTCTTTTAAGGTCTCCAGATATATTTGTTCTCTTTCTCTTCCTTTTTTCCCTAATTCTCTTTATTACTAAGAAATCAGAAACATTCGAAATTCTCTTTTTTTCAAAAACTAGATCTTCAAGGAATCCTCTAAAAATATTTCTAGTTTATATTTAAGGTGGGTTAATTTTTTCTCCTCGATTGCATTGATCTTCCTTAGAGACTTGACTTAACTTCTGTATTTCTGGATGCCGCTGTTTCCCTCTCCGTAACCTGATGGCTAGTCACCAGGGAGGTGGTGTCTCCCCGCCTCCTACATGACGCACATGCAGGCTGCATGTGGGCTTCGCGTCGCACTTAGGGCATCATCCACAGAGAGGTTAATGGTGTCCCTTGAAGTTGAGCTAGGCAGTGACCTGATAGACTCATTTAAATAGAGTGTGAAAAGACCTTCGATATGCAGCAAACATGCCTCCATTCCTTCTGCAACCAATCCGTGCTTGAAATCATTTCTATCAGAATTTCACATTCTATTCTGAAATGGTGATATTCTTGGGAGGGCATGCATATGGGTACTGTAAACCAGTGTCGGTCATTAACACCTCAAAGTGTATTGGCTTATTCTTGCTAAATGAGAGTAAGTTTTTTCATTGAGGAAGAGAGAGATTCAGGGCTAGAGCTATTGCCTGTGTGGAAGGAAAACTGGCCTCCCAGCACTCATGTGACACCAAGAATAAACGGGAGAGGACAACATCTAAAGATAGGGGAGTGGGAGGCAATGAAGGCTCTGGGCCATTACAGCAGTGTTGTTCTGGCAAGTTCATTTAGGCTTCCTGGATCTCCTTTTACTAATTCCTTATAAAGAGGTTGATAGTAAATGAAAAGATCTCCTTTAGTTCCACAGCATCTGATTTAATGTAATAGCTTAGGTTTATTGAGTGTTTACTCTATCTCAGGCACTTGTGAAATCCTTGATGTACATTATTTTATTTAATCCTTGCAAGGACTCCCATGAGATACTTACCATGATTATCTCTGTTTTAGAGATGAGGAAACCGAGACTTTGAGGGATTTAGTAAATTGCTGACATTCTCCTCACTCATATGTGATGAAGTCAGGATGAAACTCCATGCCAAAGTGAGTTGAAAGCCTTTGCCCTTGTCTACCACACTGGATGGGCAGGGAAGGCGTCCTACGTCACGAATGCTGGACAACCATCATTCTCCCTTCCCTCCAGCCCTGTGCCCAACAGAGACTTTTCTAATTTGTGTGAGTCCCACTGGAGATCTCTGGCAGCATTTTCAAAATCCTCCGAGAATGTGTATACTTAATGATAAGCTGCCGACGTGTTGGTTTCACACACAGTGACTTTCCTAATGCAGACAACACACAGCTTGGCATTTAGCTGCTCCGAACCAGCTCGTCTGACCAGGATGATTAGAGCTTTGCTGCAGACAAGCCTACGAGGGATGGGTGACACCCACAGATAAGCTGGTCATCAAAGGGCTCCTGCTATTAAAAACATCATATTCTTAGTCCTGAGCTCACAGGCTTCGCCTGCGGCCCTCTCACCTGTTAAGCTTCCTCCAAAGAGATATCGCAGCTCAGAGGATGAGAATCACTTGACAAGGCAGAGCATCAGGCTGGCTGTCTGGGAAACCCATTGAAGTCCTCTTGGCTGGAACAAATGCATCTCTTAGCATGGCCCATCATTTTGATATTTTTTTTGACAATTTCTAAATGTGTATAGAAACAACCTGCCTCCCTTTATATTCATGTATTCCAGCACATAACGTCTGATTTTCTGCATGGCAGGAGTCAACCAAGCGCCCACTCTCCATTCCCCAGTTCATGGTTTTAATGCATTTCATGATTTTGTTGCTTTGGTGTGCATTTCAAAATGACACATTTGATCAGTTCTTTAGGTAATATTGATGTTTTGCCCTTTTAAATGTGTCATTTGATTTTCTGATGTTATTCTCCATCTGCTTTGGTAACACTTTCATTTAGTTGCAGCTTTTTATTGGGTCCCCAAAGGTTTATATAAAGGAATCTGACTTGAGGGTATTTTATTTTATTTAAAATTTTTTTTCCCCATTCTTTGCTCTTTTATACCCCCAATCCCACCTTTGCCAACCTACTTCCTCGCTCTCCTTCCCGCCCCCTCTCCTACCACCTTGCCTCCTTAGTCACTTTTTCAAATACTGTGAATAAATTCTTCACTATCAGAGCCTCAAACACTGGCCTTTCCTCAATCATATTTAAGTATTTCATTGTGTAAAGCCCATTGCCTTGCCTCTGCTGTTCCCTGGGATTTAATCAAAGAGCAGTTTTTTTTTTTAATTCTTATGTTAATCCCCATACATTACATCATTAGTTTTAGATGTAGTGTTCCATGATTCATTCTTTGTGCATAACACCCAGTGCTCCATGCAGAACGTGCCCTCCTCAATACCCATCACCAGGCTAACCCATCCCCCCACCCCCCTCCCCTCTAGAACCCTCAGTTTGTTTTTCAGAGTCCATCGTCTCTCATGGTTCGTCTACCCCTCCGATTTGCCCCCCTTCATTCTTCCCCTCCTGCTACCTTCTTCTTTTTTTTTTTTTCTTAACATATATTGCATTATTTGTTTCAGAGGTACAGATCTGAGATTCAACATCTTGCACAATTCACAGCGCTTACCAGAGCACATACCCTCCCCAGTGTCTATCACCCAGTCACCCCATCCCTCCCACCCCACCCCCCACTCCTGCAACCCTCAGTTTGTTTCCTGCGATTAAGAATTCCTCCTATCAGTGAGGTCATATGATACATGTCTTTCTCTGTTTGACTTATTTTGCTCAGCATAATACCCTCCAGTTCCATCCACGTCGTTGCAAATGGCAAGAGCTCATTCCTTTTGATGGCTGCATAATATTCCATTGTATATATATATACCACATCTTCTTTATCCATTCATCTGTCGATGGACATCGTGGCTCTTTCCACAGTTTGGCTATTGTGGACATTGCTGCTATAAACATCGGGGTGCATGTACCCTTTCGAATCCCTACTATTGTATCTTTGGGGTAAATACCCAGTAGTGCAATTGCTGGATCATATGGTAGCTCTATTTTCAACTTTTTGAGGAACCTCCATACTGTTTTCCAGAATGGCTGCACCAGCTTGCATTCCCACCAACAGTGTAGGAGGGTTCCCCTTTCTCCGCATCCCTGCTAACATCTGTCATTTCCTGA
Organism: Neomonachus schauinslandi; assembly: GCF_002201575.2. Lineage (NCBI taxonomy): Eukaryota > Metazoa > Chordata > Mammalia > Carnivora > Phocidae > Neomonachus > Neomonachus schauinslandi. The sequence continues at coordinate 34,296,948 of NC_058408.1, read as the reverse complement.
CTTGTTAATTTTAGCCATTCTGACTGGTGTGAGGTGGTATCTCATTGACGTTTTGATTTGGATTTCCCTGATGCTGAGCGATATTGAGCACTTTTTCATGTCTGTTGGCCATTTGGATGTCTTCTTTGGAAAAATGTCTGTTCATGTCTTCTGCCCATTTCTTGATTGGATTCTTTGTTCTTTGGGTGTTGAGTTCGATGAGTTCTTTATAGATTTTGGATACTAGCCCTTTATCTGATATGTCATTTGCAAATATCTTCTCCCATTCTGTCGGTTGTCTTTTGGTTTTGTTGACTGTTTCCTTTGCTTTGCAAAAGCTTTTTATCTTGATGAAGTCCCAATAGTTCATTTTTGCCCTTGCCTCCCTTGCCTTTGGCGATGTTTCTAGGAAGAAGTTGCTTCGGCTGAGGTCGAAGAGGTTGCTGCCTGTGTTCTCCTTTAGGATTTTGATGGACTCCTGTCTCACATTGAGGTCTTTCAACCATTTGGAGTCTGTTTTTGTCGGTGGTGTAAGGAAATGGTCCAGTTTCATTCTTCTGCATGTGGCTATCCAATTTTCCCAACACCATTTGTTGAAGAGACTGTCTTTGTTCCATTGGACATTCTTTCCTGCTTTGTCAAAGATGAGTTGACCATAGAGTTGAGGGTCCATTTCTGGGCTCTCTATTCTGTTCCATTGATCTATGTGTCTGTTTTTGTGCCAGTACCATACTGTCTTGATGATGACAGCTTTGTAATAGAGCTGGAAGTCAGGCATTGTGATGCCACCAGCTTTGCTTTTCTTCTTCAACATTCCTCTGGCTACCTGGGGTCTTTTCTAGTTCCATACAAAATTTAGGATTATTTGTTCCATTTCTTTGAAAAAAGTGGATGGTATTTTGATGGGGATTGCACTGAATGTGTAGATTGCTCTAGGTAGCATTGACATCTTCACAATATTTGTTCTTCCAATCCATGAGCATGGAACGTTTTTCCATTTCTTTGTGCCTTCCTCAATTTCTTTCATGAGTATTTTATAGTTTTCTGAGTACAGATCCTTTGCCTCTTTGGTTAGATTTATTCCTAGGTATCTTATGGCTTTGGGTGCAATTGTAAATGGGATCGACTCCTTAATTTCTCTTTCTTCTGTCTTGTTGTTGGTGTATAGGAATGCCACTGACTTCTGTGCATTGATTTTATATCCTGCCACTTGACTGAATTCCTGTATGAGTTCTAGCAGTTTTGGGGTGGAGTCTTTGGGGTTTTCCACATAAAGTATCATATCATCTGCAAAGAGTGAGAGTTTGACTTCTTCCTTGCCAATTTGGATGCCTTTGATTTCTTTTTGTTGTCTGATTGCTGTGGCTAGGTCTTCCAATACTATGTTGAATAGCAGTGGTGATAGTGGACATCCCTGCTGCGTTCATGACCTTAGGGGGAAAGCTCTCAGTTTTTCCCCATTGAGAATGATATTCGCTGTAGGTTTTTCATAGATGGCTTTTATGATATTGAGGTATGTACCCTCTATGCCTATACTCTGAAGAGTTTTGATCAAGAAAGGATGCTGTACTTTGTCAAAAGCTTTTTCTGCATCTATTGAGAGGATCATATGATTCTCATTCTTTTGTTAATGTATTGTATCACGTTGATTGATTTGCGGATGTTGAACCAACCTTGCAGCCCAGGGATAAATCCCACTTGGTCGTGGTGAATAACCCTTTTAATGTACTGTTGGATCCTATTGGCTAGTATTTTGGTGAGAATTTTTGCATCCATGTTCATCAGGGAGATTGGTCTGTAATTCTCCTTTTTGATGGGGTCTTTGTCTGGTTTTGGGATCAAGGTAATGGTGGCCTCATAAAATGAGTTTGGAAGTTTTCCTTCCATTTCTATTTTTGGAACAGTTTCAGAAGAATAGGTATTAATTCTTCTTGAAATGTTTGGTAGAATTCCCCTGGGAAGCCATCTGGCCCTGGTCTTTTGATTTTTGGGAGATTTTTGATGACTGCTTCAATTTCCTTAGTGGTTATAGGTCTGTTCATGTTTTCTATTTCATCCTGGTTCAGTTTTGGTAGTTGATACATCTCTAGGAATGCCTCCATTTCTTCCAGGTTATCTAATTTGCTGGCATAGAGTTGCTCATAATATGTTCTTATAATTGTTTGTATTTCTTTGGTGTTGGTTGTGATCTCTCCTCTTTTATTCATGACTTTGTTGATTTGGGTCATTTCTCTTTTCTTTTTGATAAGTCTGGCCAGGGGTTTATCAGTCTTGTTAATTCTTTCAAAGAACCAGCTCCTAGTTTCGTTGATCTGTTCTACTGTTCTTTTAGTTTCTATTTCATTGATTTCTGCTCTGATCTTTATTATTTCTCTTCTCCCAGTAAGGTCTGTTTTTTTCTCATTGTTTGACTTTTTATTTATTTATTTATTTATTTATTTTTGCCTTCTTTTACCCTCTCTGATTGTATTTACCTTACATTCTTGGCAGGTTAATTTCCACATTTCTGATCTCTTAACCTCTTCTTCAAATACAGTCAATGCAGATGTTAGAGACACATAACAAGGTTGAGAGACTGATGGAAAGTAAGCATATGCCAATTTCTTCCTTGTGAAAGATCTGAAGAGACCCAAGGGATGAGGTCAAATAAATAATAAAGAATACCTTTGTTTTATATTTACAAATGTCATCACAGAGCGTCTCAAAGCTTGGATTTTGTACAGAGTAGCCATGCAATCTGTGAGTCCACTTCCTTAAATTAGAAAAAGTCCCCAACATAGGGGACTCAAGATTTTTTCCTTTAAGAAAAGAAATTGCATTTAAAGTAAGAACCGTGAAGTAAGTTGATATCAAGTATTGTTTGTTTCACTGGGGAGAGCTACGGATCTATTAACTTGTGGGAATGGACATAAAGCTACAGGATTATGAAATCATTAGGTTTTCTATGGTGGGAACGTGGAAGTGAGGTAGATGAATTGGTAGAGTCTTAGCCCTTGGCATATGTGTGGGTCGGCCAATTTTGTCTTAAGGTTCATTCTGCTTTCTCCCTTTCCTGTCTGCATAATTTATGTACCCATTGCCCCTCTAAATTTCTGGTAAAGAAGGCTAGTGCAATGAAGGGAGTGTGAATTTTGACATAGAAATGATTAGTGTTTGGATACAAGCGCTTGCACCATCAGGTTGCACACCTACACTTCCTGACTTTTTTCCACATCTAAGAAGAATTAAGTGAGTATCATCTATTTCCCAGGAGGAGGCTGATGTCATTTCCTGGTATGAAGGAACATGCCAGAAATGGAATTCCAGGGCATGCTGCACTCGCAGTGGGAGTTCACCTGGGAGAAGCAGCAATTCTGCCCATGAGGAATAGCATAATAGGGGAGACATGTCAGAAGCTTAGCCAGGGCAGCTGTGAGGACACATATCAAGAGCATCCCAGGGTAAAGAGGCAACTTGCAGGTCCAAAAATGGATAAGATCAAGAGTAACTTAAGGAAGGTGGCCACGTATAAAGACAACAGAAGGAGAGACAGCACTTGATAGCTCCCATGTTTCTTCAGGATATTACTGGGTTATTGCTCTTGTCTTTAGACTTGGCCACTTCTCTTAAGTATAAACTTGTGTTCATCCATCTAGACTTTCAAGCCTTCCTTTTATTTTTCCTTAAAGGAAGACTGACAGAAACTAGGATATTTCGATTCTTCACCACACATGCCTCCAACAATGGTACTTCTTGATCTCAGCTTTATTGTCCTCCATAGCACTTATCCCCATCTGTCTCCCATACTAAAACATAAACGTCATAAATGCAGTGATTTTTGGCCTGCTTTTTCATTGCTGTATCCCCAGTATTTAGAATAGAGGCTGATTCAGAGCTCTCACTTAGGAAACATGTGCTGAATGAATAGATAAATTATTAGAGATTGTTAAGGAATGTATAAGTAGAGTTGTAGCTTCAAGGAAAAGGAGTTGATAACCTTCAGTGACAGCTTCTAGATATCAGTCACTCATTTATCCAACATTTTCTGAGCACTAATTTTCTTCTGGGCACTGTGGTACACATGGAAAACTCATCAGCAAATAGGACCAGGTTATGGGGCACCTGGGTGGCTCAGCTGGTTAAGCATCAAACTCTTGATCTCAGCTCAGGTCTTGATCTCAGGGTTGTGAGTTCAAGCCCCACACTGGGCATGGAGCCTACTTAGAAAAAAATAGGACCAGGTTATCCCTCTTTAGCGAACATCCTCTCTAGCAGGGATACAAGTAAACCATATAACCATGGAATAAATACCATTATAAACTTATGAACACATTATTTCCTTAAGAAAGGGCTTAAAATATTTTTCCATGATCTTCTTCCTAGGATAAAATTTATTAATAATGGACTCTGAGAAAAAAAAATCCCAAGTGGCCGTTCTCTTCTACTGCCCCAAAGAAGAAAGCAACATAGATCCGCATCGTGGTATCTTCTTGGTCTCTAAGAGATAGCTGACTCTGATGTTGTCTCCACAGAACTTAGAACTGTACCAACTCTCCACACATCTGTCCTTTCCACTGTGGCCCTTGGGGTAGAAAATAATCCCTTATCCAAGGGGATGGAAACTTGGCTAATTTCTCCCTACAGAGAAGGCTTTTGAAGTTCAAAAGCATTTGAATTTGCTTTCCAATAAGTGGTGACAAAAACTCCTTCTCCCAGTATTTTGCTAAGTAGAAATCTTTTAACTGGCACATCAATACCACAGCCCTGTAATAGAGTCACACTGATGACTTTTTTTTTTTCAATGTATGTCAAAAAGGCCCCTTTATGGGGCATAGGACAAGCAGAGTTATCAAAAAAAAAATATATATATATATATAGGAAATGCAGTTTAATATAGGAATTTAAAAATCACACAGTGATTTTTTTTTTTTGGTAATTTTTCCTAAAAAAAGAAAAAGATCATTCCATCTTTATAGTGCGTATTGGTACCCAAAATATAGTTGAATGATTAGCATTTTTCTCTAGTTGTGAGAGGATTTTTGTTGTTTTGGCTTACACATCTTTAATTAGGAAGAGGGTGAAGTATTTTTCTATATTATTTGTTTTTTTTTTTTCTGTTTAAGTATTTGCCATTTTCCTTAGGTTAATTATATTTTGTAAACTGATAGCTGTTATCCTTCAAGTGAACATTTTTCCTGGTGAAAGAAAAGGGAAATGCCAGCTAGATGTTTCATAATTGGGGCATTTGACTAGTTTGCTATTTTTAAGCACCAAAGATTTTGCTTGGAGCTAAGGCTGTACATAGATCCACAAATGCTTTCTCACAGTCTTGTGAATGGGAGGGGCGCAGATGATGAGTGTTTCCATTTATTTCATGGAGAAATTGAGTCATGAGCTCAGCTCTTTTGTCTAGAGTGACAAAACTATTGGAGTCCACTGTAGCCCCCCTATGGAGTATTAATCTAAGAAGATTTTTGCTTCTTATAAAGCAAGAGGATAGCAAAAAATAAGTGCGCAGTAGTATTTCCAAACATGGACAAACCCTTCTTTTGTTAGAGATCAGGTGCCTTTTTACTGCAGGTGCATTGGCATTATTCTTTGATTAATCAATGCTGGACAGTTCTCCTGGCTAATCTCATTAGCTAATAGTGCTTCTCAGTAATTAGCTTGATGTGTGCAATTATCCTCAGATTTTAGGGCTTTTTGCCCACTTTGATAGCATCAGTACATATTTAATACTTTGGAGTGCCCCGGCCTTTTGAAAGATTGAGCAAAATTCCCAAGTCTTTTCACATCAAGAGAGTGTGGTAGTATACACAGCAATGGAATTATCTGAGTTCCATCTATTAAGAACTTTCTTAATGCCAGCAGTTTCTCAAGCACATTACCCAAGTATAGTCACACACCCCAAATATACACAGAATCCAGCAGATGAAATCTGGAAGTTCTTCCAGAACTTTCCATTTTGGCTGGGTCATGAGTCTCCAGGTTCTGTGAAAAAATTTCTAGAATTTAGCCAAATACACCAACCCAGAAAGAAAATTCCACTGGCATACAACTTATGACTGCCATGTAGAAGTAACATAAAACCTTTGGTCCGTTAAAGATCCATTCTCTTCCTGCAAAAAACCAAGAGCTCTGAGCTGTAGTCTCAATTCTGCCACTATCTAGCCTTATGGCTTTGGGCAAGGCACTTCAACTCCTTGATAATGAATTTATATATTACAAAATGAGAAAGACCATTCAATCACTCAGTATGTTTTAAGTTTCTACTGTGAGCTGGTCTTGTGCTAACCAAAAGATATCATGAGTACATAAGAAAGATTAAGCCCCTCAAGCTTGTTGTCTGACCAGGTTGGATTAAATGATTTTCTAAGATCCTTTCAAAGTAGGCAGACTTATCATTCTACCATGAACCACTCTTCCCATTTCCTTTTTCCCTTCCAAAATCCCCCAGGAGATAAGGAGCAAAAAGTAAGGAGCACTTTGTGAAGTTAGGTGCTACCAAGATGCTTGAAACCAGATAAAGCTATTAGTATTAAGTCCTCCAGAAGAAGAGTAGGAATGTCATGCCCTTTCATTTTACCTTATTTTTTAACCTTCTCCATTACCATCCTTAATCCCACCCACTGAAGCCTGAGAAAAGGGACTAGGGAAGGCTGTAGTTATATATTTTAAACCCCCAGTCTCTCCCTGCGCCTATGGGTCAGATTATTCCATTCCTCCAATGACAGCAGAACATCCAATTGAATTTAGAACCTGAACATATATCCCTGGCTGCCGAGTAATGATCCTCAGCTGTTATATCTACACCATTTTATTTCAGGGCATTTTAGCAACCTTGCCTAAACCAATGTTGTCAACTAAATAACCCTTATGGACGCTAATGGAGACTTTGAAATAAATTGTCCTACTATGGAAGCTTATCATTTTTTGTTATTGCCTGAACAAACTGGAGTTTGTTTGTTTTATTTTGTTTTTCTGGATCTGATTGCAAAAATCCCAGAAAGCACCTTAGTTATGTTCCAGGTCTTGCCTTTATATGATTTTATATAGCGCTCTCAGGGAGAGAACCATCAACCATGACTCAGAGGAAATTTGCTGCTAAGATGCGTTATTGTCCAGCCACTGGTGGCCTATCACCCGGGTGCTGGAGGTCTGGAAAAGTTGGGTTTACTGTCTCATCCGAGCCGAAGCTGGTTTATATTAATGATCAACGCAAGAGCAAATATATTGGATTTTATTCTCCCCTTTAACCTGCCTTAGTAATAATCTTAATAATGGGAAAAGAAGCTCTCATGATCTTTCTCAGAGGCCCTGGGTTCCTGTCTCTTTCAGACATTTTTTCCCCTGAGAGCTTGAGGGAGACAGAAATGGAAAACTCAATGCTTTTCTTTCTCTTATATATGAAAAAGAAAGGGAGTATTTGAGTGCCTACATAGTATGGGAAGTGACAATAAGTCAACTAGTGTTTTTCTGTTCTTCAGTTCTACTCTGGAGAGAGATTCTTTCTCTTCTCTAAACTTAGTAAATGAGAGACATTGAATGGTTCTTTAAATAGCTAAGCACTGGAGCATTTATATTGTTATTATTATTTTTATGCATGCCACTTTCCCTTAGCAATAGAAAAGAAAATAGTCTTTTCACTGCCAGTTCTATTTTTGTTGAGGGCTTAACTAGAAGATATATCTAATCATAATGGGCAGAGCATAAAGAATATTAAGATTAAAAGAACTTATATTTTCCTTTATCCTCTCAACAATCTCCAGATGGATTTCCTAGGGGTTGCCTTCTAAATCTTCTTACACAGTGAGCTGTAAATCCCAGACCCAGCAAGCTTCTGGTTTGGCTGAACATAGCCTTTCATGTACAATATGTACAGCCTGAATAATGGCAGAAAATTATTCAGAGGATAATTACAGCAATTGATCTTGAGATGTTTTGTAGCGTCCTTCATAGATCATTCTTCAAAGCCTTTTGGAGAAATGGTATCTGTGGAGTCCACCAGAGGCTGAAAGCTTCTAGGGTCTAATGTAAAATAAATAGTCTGCAAGAGTCCTAGTCACCTGAAAAGGGAGGGGTGACAACTCCAGGAGAACTCAGGCCAAAGGTCAGAGACAGCTCAAAGAGCCAGATGATTTTGATGGTCCCTAGATGAATATTACCTCAGTCTCCCTCTCAGACTATGGTCTCAATCTCAGATATTCTAATGCACTTAAGTCTTTAATTATACAACGCTTGACAATTTTTGCAGAGCTCTCCTGGGAGTTGTCCCACATGATTCTGAACATCTCCCTATGAAGAGGGAGGGGTGGTGAGCCATCAACCCACTTCTAGATGAGGAAAATGAGGAGGAGAGGTCAGATAATTTTGCCAGGGTCACAGCACTGGCAAGTGGTGGAGCCTGAGGACAGCAGGGTCTTCTGACCATAAATCCACGGGACTCTGTTTCCTCACAACCTCTAAACAGGCAGTGAAGGTCCCACTTGACTTTTGGGGGAAACGCTACCTGTTATGTCGCCGATGGCGTGTGTTCTCTCAGAGAGGAATGATTTCATCCCTGTTCTTCTCTTTAACACCACCTCTTTACACACACAGACACAAACACAGACACACACAGACACACACACACATCTTCTCTCTCCTTTATTTTTCTCAATGGTCCTGCCGTAGGCAGAAGACAGATGGGCAGCTGAGCAAGCATACCTGTATTGAACGCAGAAATCAATAAAGACAGTTATTTCATAAACGGCTCCACTAGGCACGAAGGAAATTCATGGCTCAGAGCGAGCGGGTGGTTGGAGAAGGAGGAGGGGTTTTGGAAGATGCAAGTGCATCCTTTTTCAATGACGGCTTCTTCTCAGGGGTAGCTGGAACATTCACAATTGGGCCACAGCTGAACACACCCAGATCAAGCACTTAGACTATGACATTTTCATTTTTGTATCCCTGACTTAGACCTATTATGATGCCTACCACTAGAACACTCATATATAATTTATATAAACATTATAATGTATATTCTGTATATTCTACATTTTTATACTGTATATTAATATAATTTCATAAATGCATTATTATTATATAATTATTATTACGTATATATTTTAAACTAGACAGATTTTAATTAAGCTGATGGTGTGATTTCTGATAGACTTTTTTTTTTTCCTGACAAACTTAAATGAGGCCTGGGTAACTGGTAATTATGGCCTGAGAAAAAAAAATACTTGTGGTTGAAACAAAGAAAGCATGGAAATCAAATGACTAACTTAATCTGGTCAATTAATAGGAAACAAAGATGGCCAGACTTGTATCCCCAAATCATTAGCTGGTAATTAACCTTCCCCCACCTTCACTTTTTACCAGAGCACTTTTTTTGCTAGAGAATTCCCATGAAAAATTACAGACACCTATTGTTTTCTAATATGTGCATCACCAACCTTAGATTATCACAATTAAAATAATCAATTAGTTCTCTGTGTCTCTGCAGCCAGGACTGAGGTTTCTCTAAATGAGATTGGACAAGGTACGTGTGTTTGTGTGTGGGTATGTTCCAGCTTTTAAACCAGTTCTTTCCAAGAGTGTCATCAAAGCTTGTACTCTTGTGTGGCTTTGTCTAGAACTTAAAATCTGAACTTACTCTTCCTTTCTTCCCTGCCAAAGTGAGTACAATGCTCCTCATTAAGAAGAGGAGTAGAGGAGTAGGCTGTGTGTGTGTGTGTGTGTGTGTGTGTTATAAAACAAGTGACATAGGAACATGGAATTGCCATATTCCAACAGAGTCTTAGCCAACTAGCCCAGTATTCCATTATCCATCTGTATCCTCAGGGATCTGCTATGGAAGTGCAACACTATTATCTCTAATTCCAACCATAAAGGAAAGTCTTTCATCTGTTTTGCTCACAGTTTGATATCTTTCTATCAGTGACGAATGTTTTTAAGTTTTCCTTCAACCCATTTCCAGGTGAGGGCCATATATGATAATATTTTACAAATTTACATATTCAAACGGGCATTATCCATTTCAGAATAGTGACTTTGAAACGCTACACATTTTCTTATGATGCTAGTCATTCATTAGCGTAGCTAGAAGAATGCTGGATGAGGAGCCAGGCAACCAGGCTCCTAGGTGTGAGTCTGCTACTGATTATAAAGTGTGTCCTTGATAAAAGCTCTTCTTCTTGCCTGCTCTCAGTTTTCTTGTTTCTAATGTGGGAGGACTGATGTTCTCTTGAACCCTGCTGGTTCTAAAAGTATACGATGCTATAGCTTCTAGGGCCCAAATCTTGGGGGACTTTTGGAAATTGCCTCTGTCCCTTATGATACGTTCTTTAGCATTTTCTTAGTGGTTGCAACTTTATTTTTTTCCATTGAAGGCAAATTTGATTGGCAACAGCTAAAGATCATTAAGAGCTGAGTCAAGGGATTCAAGGCCTCAATCAAGCTGGTTATGAGCACTTTAGGTCAAAAATGAGCTGTGACCATAAACTAATAAGATTCGTTTTCTCAATGCGCTATGTAAATTGACTTTGAGAGCCTCACCCAAAGACCAGTTCCAAAAAGAATTTGAGTACTGACAGCTTTAAGAGGACTGTTTTGAAGAGAAAATACTCTTCATTTGGCCCAACAGGTTGTCACATGTTGCGCCAAAGTCAAAATAGTCTCATCATTTTTGAGGACTTTTTAAAACTGTAGTTTGGATGTAGCAAGCCAGAAATGCTTCTTCTTATATAAAGTTACAAAGCAGTTGTGGTGTAAAGTATTACCATACCTCTTTATTATAATAGTTATCCAGGTTGTGAAGAGGTTGCTCTTGTCCGGTGTTCAATTTATTATTATTACTGATAATAACAGTAGCTAATGTGTATCTGCCATTCTTATCTTCTGTGTTTCCGTGACTCTATGAGATAAGGAGCAGATGAAGAGATTGTGTGGTTTCTGAGGGGTCAAGTGACTTGTCCAGGATCACGAAAGTAGGAATCAGCTCAACAATGTCGGGACATTTCTCAGCCCACAAAGCATTCCACATATATTATTGTTATAAGTTTAGAAATTCAATTATTGGTAAATGATGTTTTTTTCCTTAATTGCACCTTGCCGTGATTTTAGCTTGAGTTGCTCCAAAATGTAGAATCTGAGATGAAAACTTGGGTGCAGGCTGTTTATTTGGTGATAATACCCAAAGAAATGGGAGTGAGGGAGTGGAGAAAGTGAGGCAGGGAAGGATTATCCAGGTTGCCGCTGGAGGCAACGAGGGCCCAGTCCTGTGGCTCCTGACAGGAGCACACAGAGCGCAGCCTGCAGATCTCCACCCCGCCAGGGAAGCCTGAACAGCCAGTCACCGCACAGGTGCCTATTGGCTGGGGATTGCCACTGGGGGGTGGCTCTCTGAACTTCCGATATTGACTTGTGCTTAGGCTGCGCGGGATGCTCATGCGAGAACATTCTACAGCGGAATACAGATGTGGGCAAGCTCATCCTGGAAGTGGAAAGGGCAGAACGAGCTGAGTCTGTGCTCTTAAAGAATTGTCCAAGCTGACTGCTCCTGGGACATCTGTTCCAATCCCCACAATGTTGACACCATTGAAACTCCCTTCCTCTCACCCTTGAATGCCCTCCCTCTATTTTCTACTGAAATTCCACTCATCCTTGAAGGTTCAAGCAGGTGCCACGTCCTTTGTGAAGCCCCTCTTGCCCCATGACCTTCTCCCTCTGACTTCCTACTACAGTTCAGTCGTGAGGCCATCAGATAGTCTACTGATGTCTCAAAAATAGAGTAGACTCTTGAACAACACAGGGGTTAGGGGTGCTAACCCTTGTGTTGTTGAAAATCTGCATATGACTTGACTCCTCCAAAATGTAATTACTAATAGCTCACTGTTGACTGGCAGCCTTACCGATCACGTGCACAGTCGATTAACACAGAGTTTGTACACTCTATGTATTATAGACGGTATTCTTACAATAAAGTAAGCTAGAGAAAAGAAAATGCTGTTAAGAAAATCATAAAGAAGAGAAAATACATATGCAGTACTTATTGTATTTGTTGAAAAAAATCCATGTATGAGTGGACCTGCACAGTTCAAACCTGTGTCAACCGAGAACCCACTGCACTTGCTTACAGGCCCGTCTCCCCCGACTAAACTTGAATTCCCTAAGGATACGGGTTGAACTTGTTCATTACCATCGCACAGAGCCAAGATCATTGTGGATCCTCCACACATTTTTTTTTTCTAAAGATTTTTATTTGTTTATTTGAGAGAGAATGAGATAGAGAGAGAGCATGAGAGCGGGGACGGTCAGAGGGAGAAGCAGACTCCCTGCTCAGCAGAGAGCCCGATGCGGGACTCGATCCTGAGACTCCAGGATCATGACCTGAGCCAAAGGCAGTTGCTTAACCAACTGAGCCACCCAGGTGCCCCTCCTCCACACATTTTTATTGATGAAATACAGGAGTGAATAAAGATCCTCTTTGCATGGTTTCCTGTATTTCCATCCTGACCTCCTTTACCTTCACCTTCCTAGACTAAGACAACAGAGTACTCACCCTTTCTATCATTTTGGTGCCTTTCCCTGGACCTTCTCCAGACCCCTTTGATCTTGAGCTGCAGCATCCAGAACCGCTGAGAGGGTTCCAGGTGACCAGGCACCACGGTTGTACATAACGGCATAGTCCCGGCATCTGTTTCTCTGCCTCTCGACCTGGAGGCAGCAACTTCTACTTCGTTGCTGGCAACTGTTGTAATGCCCCACATTAGAGTGATTCATGGACAGGCCTCTCTTCTCTAATGGACTGCAGACTCCTGAGGGGAAGGCAAGTGTCTTATTCATCTTCTGAGTCCCACAAGGGAGAGAAGGTGACATACGGAATGGTCAAGGACAGCCACCTTCTCATATAATGGTAACAATAATAAAGATAACTCGCAATGATTAAGCACTTACCACGTCCCTGTCTCTCTGAGTGCCCTGCATAAATTACATCATTTTCTCACTCCGACTTTTGAGATGATCTGGTTATTACCCCCATTTCACAGGCAAGGAAACTGAAGCTCAGAGAGATTAGGGGACTTGCCTGTGATTAGGCTTCTAGCAAGTGACAGAGTCAGGATTGAACTCAGGTCTCCATGTCCCTAACCAAAATCTGTGCAACTACAAAATCCTGCATGGTCTGCTGAGGGCTCTCCAAAAGACTGGAGAGAGCAGACTCACCAAGGATAATCGGGGAAGATTTCTGCTATTTGTTTGGATCAGTGGTTCTCAACCAGGGGTGATTTCACCCTTCAGGGGGGACATTTGGCGATGTCTGGACACATTTTTGGTTGTCACAGCTAGGGCAGGGGAGGGGGGCTGCCGGCAGCTAGTGGGTGGAGGTCAGCTGTCCTACAAAACATTCTACATGGCACAGCTAGCTGAGAATCATCTGGTCCACATTGTCAACAGTGTTGGGGTTGAGAAGCCCTGGTTTACATGGAGAAATTGAGGAGGCAGGATGAGGAGGAAGTGGGTCTAACACAACACAGAGCAGGTTGGAATGAGCTCACTGCATTTCTTAATTTACCATTCACTTACCATGCTGGCTCAGGCTGACCTATGGCAGCAACCTCACGTTCAAGTGCTTTGTAAACTGTAATGTTCCTACCAAGGTTAAATTCTTTTCGTCAGCATCACCTCCCCGCTGAGCCCATGTTAACTGACTTCTCGGGACTTCCTCGGAACTTGTCTGAATCTGTTCACGCTTTCAGCCTCCTTTTCTGCAACAGAATGCCAAGTCCTCTCTCCTTGGCCATCCCTTCGCACTACCGCCTGAAGTGAGCACAGAAAATGGTTGTCTCTAACTTCCTTCATGATTTTTAATGGGGAGTGGCCTTTTTAGCCGGTCTGCTACTCCAGGCTAATGCGTTCAGGGATGTTCTTTTCCTTCCCGGCCTCATACCTGGTGTGGTTTCATTAAAAATACAAGATTTATCAATTTGGGTCCTATTTATAATCTACTCAGAGAAAGGATTTATTTCTGGACAGCTTATTGTTGGCTTCTTTAGATGATCCCGGTGTCTGACAAGGCCTCCCATCTCTAGAACTCATACAGGTCCTCTTCAATTTACCTGCTCTGACCTCGTACTTAATGTTGGCATCTCACATAGTCCTGCATCATGACCCCAAGTCTCCTTGCGAACACTGCTGGTCTTGATGGCCTACTGTGGACATGATACTCTGGGAGGGACCCTAATCTTCACACCCAATTTCTTGCCCAAACCCCCTGCTCACCAGGATAGGAAGATTTGACATATCTCTCACAGTAAGACTGTAGAAGGCCAAGGGTCCAGTTTGCAATCAGCTTTAGAGGACTTCACTCAGTATTCTGGGTCCCTTTGGAATTTATAATAGATGTTTCATCCATGATTTTCTCTGTACCTTTTTGAATTTCTAACTTTGTTCGGCCTGTAATGGATTACAATCAATCAAACAAGCAAGCAAGTAATCAATAATCTAAATAAGTAAATAAATAAGAATTCTGCAATTTACTGCCTGCTATGTGAAACAATGGTGCCAAAGTAAATGTTCCAGACTTGCAGCAAAAAGGAACACGTCCAGCTTTATGTATTTAGGAGAGGGGTGTGATGAGGGAACAAGGGTGGGATATGCACACTTCATATAATTCTTTTCTTCCCCCAGTCTCCCAATAGAAGATAGTTAAATACAAAAGATAGAATGCTCTGGCCTAAAAAAAGAAAAAAAAAAATCAGGCTGGCTTGAGGGAAACAGAAGTTTGTAGCTTTCCATATTGTATCTGGTATCATCATTCAAACCCCAGCATTGATTTTTAAAAGCAAAACTGGTGCTTCCAGATCCCAGGCAAACTACAGAGTACACAAGTTGGTTTGGCTGGGCCTCCCATCTCCCTGCTTTTTTCTCTGTTTAATATCACAGAAGGAAACAAATTTTGAGCACCAAGGGTGGCCCTGCTTCTTCAGATGGCCATTATGGTCATTAGAAAGGCCAGAATCATCTTCAGTAGCAGGGACCCCAGGTTCCTTCTTTTTAAGCACCCAGGAAGGCTCTTTTTGCAACATCTTGGCAAATAATCACTGGAGTTCCACTTGGAACTAGGACCAAAGATAAGCCAGAGTCAACAGTAACTTTATCCTGAAGCTATCTATATTCCAAGCTTTGATGCCAATCAAATTCTCCATCTTTTATATTCTTGCCATCATTAGATACTGCCAAAAAATTCAAGCCCACTGGTCATTTATTTTTCCATTTCGGGCTTCTCATTATGAAATGTTGGACATTATTTTTTTCTTAACCAATTTGTCCTACCACTGCTGCCCTTTCCTCCAAATGCCATCTGGAACCCCAATTTCACAGTAAACAAACTCCTCTATATCTTCAAGTCTCTAGAGTCCATTTCTGCTCTCCCTGGTTTTGAGTGGATCCTGGCAATCATTCAGGAATGCTGCAGTCTAGTGTGGGTGTTAAGAGCTCAGATTCTGGGTTCAGATTCCAACTCTGCCACTCACCAAGTAGGTCACCTTGGGCAAGGTACCAAAATTTCCTTAGCCTGAGTTTCTACATCTATAAATGAGAGGAGAAACTCCTTCAAGATTATTATGAGGATTAAATATGTATATGCATGAAGTAATTAGAACAGTACCTAGCACATTGGAAGACTTTAAAAACAGTAGTATTTATGGGCGCCTGGATGGCTCAGGCAGTTAAGTGTTTGACTCTTGATTTAGGTTCAGGTCATGATCTCAGGGTCATGAGATGGAGCCCCGTGTCATGCTCCATGCTGGGTGTAGAGCTTGCTTAAGATTCTCTCTCTCTCTCCCTCTCTCTCTGCCCCTCCTCACCTTGTGCATGCTCTCTCTCTTTCTCAATCAATCAATCAATCAATCCAACAGTATTTAGTCAGTCCAGCAATGACTGTCTGAATTCGTGCACTTCAGTATTTATTTTGTTGGAGGTTTTCAATATCCTTTCAATGATGCATTTCCCCCTTCAAGCCATTATCCTTCACTCTTATGTAAGACGTACAGACAGTAACTACACTTATCACGGTGAACATGGCATAATGTATACAATTGTCAAATCACTATGTTGTGCACCTGAAACTAATATCACATTATATGTCAACCGCACTTCAATACAAAAATAAAAATTAAAAGTACCTCTTGCTGTGAGACTCATCATTGAAAGATGGGTTGCTCTTTACCCTTTATCCCTGCCACAACCTCACGTTTATTCAGGACTTGTGCATCATGTCACAGTACCTCACTTTCGAGTCCCCCTCTTCATACTGTGTGACATCTGTGATGGAACGACTGTTCATCCTCCTGGAGAACCACCTCGGTGGGCTGGTTCATCTGCTCAGCACCAACACCACAGTTTCGTCAGCTCCTGAACACCGCTGGAGGTCAGGACACACCTTGCTTCTACCCATTCACTGTGAATGAAGATTAAATGCCCATTTTACTTGTCTCTGAGGAGACGAGTCTCAGTCAAAGGCTCAGCCTTTTGCTTCAGAGCACACAGCTTAAATAATTAAGCCCAGATCTCCTGATTTTAAGTGCAGATACTTTGTACCGCACCAGAGCTGCTTCATAAGACTTTCTGGAGTTTATGCACATTTGTTTGGCATTTTAGTACCCCAAAGAAACATTTAATGTCATCTGAAAACTTAAGGATGCTACTCTTCTCACCTGTAAATTACTTTCTTTTGTATAAATGGTCCTCTTTCATCGTCGAAGATGCGTTTCTTCCATGAGAATTCTATAACTCTCCTTTCCTAGCCTTTGGGGATGTATCTATAGTCCCATTTCTCTGAGCGAAGATGGCCCATTTTATCATGGCAGCCATCAAGAGGAAAAGGACAATCTTCTAAGCCCTCAGCCCAGCAGGGTTACCACCCTACGGGGCTTATCAGCAGGCTGATTGTCATTCCGGGTACAAAGGTAGCTAATGGCACCTCTGAAACAGGGAGTGAAAGGTCCACTGGGAGTGAGCTTGGGGCTGTTGCTGGTTGGTTGGGTTTTTATTTTCTCTTTTAAGGAAGGGATGGAATGGCAGATGGGTCACCCAGTAGTATCGCGGGACAGGATGTGGCCTGAGGTGTCTTCCAAGGAGAAAGGAATGATATCTCCTAAGGCATAGGAAGTGGAAAATGGTTTGGTGCTCGGTATAGGTCTACGACCTTCTGAATAGTCCACATCCTCACATGGAGAGAACCAGACCAGAGGACAGAGGTGTTCATTTTGAGAAGACATGAACTTTTGGAAGTGAGGCTCCAATCAATTAAATGAATTGATTAATCACAATTAATTATGTATTGAAGACCCACTACGTACATGTACTGGGAAATCCTGAACTTAACAACAGAAACAAGAACAAAATAGCTTCTACCCTTAAGGAGTTTATGATTTACAGTTAGGAACCCAGCAGCAGACAATAAAGATGATTCACTTAACCTTTGAGGTGGTCCACGAGACGCCCATATGTGATCAAATGTAAACCGCCCTCTTAGGGACCATTTAATCTTATGACTTTTTTACTGCAGGGATCAGAGTCCTTTGAGGATATGCATATTTTTTGTCCTTTACATCAGATGATCAACACTGCTCTGGTTCACTCCTGGTGTATACACCACACTCATTTTCAGTATTTCTACTATAAGAAGGAAAAAGATGGGTGAACTGATAGAAAATTATACACCGAGTACTTTTTATAATGTAGAAAATTGGGATCCACAGGAGAACCAGGTAGGCACTTGGGGCATTGAGAAAGTTTCCATTTGGGGTTCATGTATTAAGATCCACAGGGGTAAGTGGGGGAGAGGCAGATTTTATTCAGTAGTAAGAAAGAAGGTTTTACTGTGTCCAGAATTACAGTCAATTGCCTTCGGAGACAGTGAAGGGCTCATCACTAAAAGTATTCATGGAGGAGTTGGAAATATGCCATCAGGGATGATGAGGATGAAGGCCTTTTTGGGGACGGGAGTGTTGATTACTTGCCAAGTGTTGATTACTTGCCTTTCTACATCTTATGATCTCCAATTGCAGTGAAAGTTCCCAGAAGTGTAATTCTTCCTTAGATTCTTAGATTCCACCCCTTTCCTCCTCTCCAGTCATGGTTCTGAACACCTTTGAAACATTTCCATAGGAGTAGATGCAGGCTACAGAGGAAAGAAATATTATTTTGCAGCAACTGGTGCTCCATCAAAACAGAGGCCTTGCGAAATGACGGCAGACATCAGTAATCACCAAAGCGCTGGCCTTATTTATAGGTTTGAGGGAAAGATAAATACTGTACACGCACGTCTAATTAAGGCCAAGAGTTCCCAGCATGTATAGCTCTGCATCTCATTCCCCCTGTCACTGCTGCCACGGCTCTCATATTTTCTGTGGTTTCTCCTGGTTCTTAGAAATGCTATGCTGACTAAAATGGATGGAGTCCCAAGTTGCCTGCAGGGCATAGGGATTTGATCTTCCACATGGCTGGAGCTTGGATTCACAAGTACCAAGGCTGTATATGCCCTTGTCTTCAGTGGCTGACTGGAGCATTTAAACCAAGGATGGCAATGTGGGGTGTAAGATTACCTGTGAAGGGACTCCAGCCCCACCACAGTACAGTGGTGGAGGGGAAGGAGTGAAGGAACCCAGAGAAAGGCTCCCTTCTCAATTCCATTCATGGCAACTAAGCATCTGTTGGGTTGGGAGGAGAGAGATAGTCTGTTTCCATCAGGCACATTTCTAAGATAGATGTCTAAATGGCATGAAGCTAATGCTCTTTTTATAGTCTCCTCTACCTATTACATAATGAAAAAAATTGAGCGTGTACCATGGACATATGAGTAATGGCCCTTAAAGAAAGTCCAATCCTAGCTTTGATCTTTGGGGGATGAGGACATCATAATCTAATGTAGCTAATCATGTCAAAGGCACAATCAATAAGCATACACTGATCTCACAGTATAATTAAGTCTCCATAAGTTCGTTTATAGACCAAATCAATCAAGACTATTCAGTCTGACCAGGAATTCATAAGTATCATTAATGAAAAAAAAATTAAGATTTATTTTGCAAAATATTAAAGTCTTGTTATTAAAAAAACTATCTATTCTTAGTTCCTTCTATAAATACATGACAATAAAATTTGTGGTCTTTTCTTGGCAATAGTATGACTTTTAATCACCACAGAAAAAAAATGAAAAGAAGTATTTTCTCCTCTTTATATCTCTATGGAAGCCCCATCATTTTATTCCAGAGCTATCTTCAGGTCATCCCCAGAACATGTATACATAGTGAGCAAGGACTAGGCAGAGATCTGTTTTTGTTTGTTTGTTTGTTTGTAGCTTCCTTTGGCCAAAGTCAAGAATCAAGAAAGAATATAGAAACACAGGAAAACACAGAGCTAACCTAGGGATGGAGCATGGTTTTCTCTTTAGGACTTTTGACTTGAGTCCAGCTGAAAACTCATTTGAATTATTAACTAACTTTTCTTCTAAATTTTTTGTTAATATACTGACCAGGACCAGATGTCTGCCTGTCTGTATGTATACATATGTGTGTGTGTGTATGCATGTGTGCGTGTGTGTATGCATGCGCGTGTGTACATGCATGTCTGTACATGCATGTGTGTATGCATGTGTGTATGCATGCGCGTGTGTATGCATGTGTGTATGCATGTGTATGCACGTGTGTATGCATGCGTATGTGTATGCATGCACGCGTGTATATGCATGTGTGTATGCATGCACGCGTGTGTGCATGCATGTGTGTATGCATGTGTGTGTGCATGCATGCGTGTGTGTATGCATGTGTGTGTGTGTGTGTATGCATATGCCAGAAGGCTAGCTACATGACAAAAAGACTTACTAATTGAAGAGTACATTTGTTCTCAATGGATATAGCAAATCCAACAGTGTAAATCTCAACTTAATGGAGTGTGTTAGAGTCTGTAGTGCACCATTTTTCACTCTCCAAGATTCATTTGGATAATTGCAGAAGCTTAGCACCACATCTTGGGAGGCATCAGCATGCAGTGGGATGGAGGGAGGAGATTGATATTCATATTCCTACTACATAACCAACTATATAACTGACAAAGACCAAGACACTTCACATATTTGGCATCATTTTTTTTCCACAATATGAATAATACCTATCTCTCAGCATAGCAATTTTTATTCATGTTTTATAAACAAGGTTATTAAAGCTCAAGAAATTAAGTAATTTCTTCAATATTTCATGATTAGTAAGTTGTAATCAGGGATTTATTAGAACCTCTGGAAATTGAGCATGGGAGTCTGAGTTTATCAGAGAGGACTCATGGATAATTTGGTAAGGTCAGAGCTACAAGGGGTCATGACCAATATTCAGCACAGGGTCTCATACCGCAGGTGGTCAAAAAACTGTTGAATGAATGACTGGGAAATCCAGGGCAGTCAGCCTAGGTATAACAGAGCAAGGGAACAATGTGTGGTGTCAGGGCTGATTCTAGGAGTGCTTAGGCATTCAACCCAGGTGGAGAGCAGTTGTCAGAAAGTGATGATTTGATTCTGCAGACAGGGTTAGAGGTATGGGAAAACAGTCAAGAAATGAAATACGCAGGTAATTGAGCATTAAATACATAAGATTCAATTTAGAGTCAACTGCCATTTATTGAGTAGCTGCTATGTGCTAAGTTCTTACTCTTCTATTTATGTTTTCATGTTCTCTTATTTCACCTTTACAACAATCATTTTTCACCATGGAGGAAACTGAGTTTCCTGAAGGGGTGACTTTCCCAACATCACAAACTAATATATAGTGAGGTCAGTTCTTGAACTCAGGTCTCCTGACTCACTCCAGTGTTATTCACATAATGAACAGAGTCCATTTTCAGGAGGTGTCTGTCACCAACATCTAGCAGCACTTGGCTCCTCGGGCAGTACTCTCTGCTCGTCTTCCTTTTATTTCACCAACAGCTCCTTCTCTGTTTCCTCTGTCAGCTCCTTCTCATTCCACTGACTTCTGAACACTGGAGTGTCCATAGTTCAGGTTTGGTACCTTTTCTGTTTTCTATCTACACTCATTCTCTTGATGAGCTTATCTAGTCTAATAGCTTTAAATGCCTTCGTGATGAGTCCAACATTAGATCTCTAGTCCAGAGCTTCCTTGGAAGCTTGCTACAGCTCTACTTCAATGATCAAAACAGCATCTCAAATTGCAGCTTGTCAACACTGCACTCCTGATATACCCCAGAACTTGGGTGCTCTTGCTCTATCCTCCATCTTTGTTAATAGCAACACCGCCCTTCCAGTTGCTCAGGCTCAAACCACAGAATGCTGAGATCTACAATCTCTCAGCAAGTCCTGTTGGCTGTGTCTTCAGAAAATGATGACGCCTGACTACATCTACAGCTATTCTTTTGGCCCAATTCATTGCCACCTCTTTTGGAATATTGCAAGAGCCGTTCCTCGTTGAATTTGCCCACCTTCAGCCTATTCTGCATATAGTGGCCAAAGTAACCTTATAAAAGTTAAGTCAAATAATGCTACTCTTCAGCTCACAACCAATTCACTTAGAGCAAAATCCAGTATCCTTACACTAGTATACAAGGCTCTATGTGATCTGTCTCATTAAACACAAACTTCCACCTTAAAGCCTTTGCCCATGCTATTCCCTCTGCCTGGAACATACTTCCGCAGACATCTGCATCACTTGTTCCTTCACCATTTTTAGGTCCCTCTTAGCCATACTATCTAAATTTACTTCATCTGGGTGCCTGGGTGGCTCAGTCGGTTAAGCATCTGACTTTTGATTTTGGCTCAGGTCAAGAATTCAGGATCCTGACGTTGGGCTCTGTGCTGGGTGTGGAGCCTGCTTGGGATTCTCTCTCTCCCTCTGCCCCACCCCCATCCACCACTCACGCTCCCTCTTTCTCTAAAAATAAATAAACAAATAAAGATAAAATAAATAAATTTATATCATCTTCACACTTACGACTCCCCATCCCCTTCCTCTATTTTTCTGCACAGCACTTGTCACTGTCCAACATTTAACCCACATACCTTTTTAATTGTCTCTCTCCCCTTATAAAAGTGAGAACCATGAACGAAGAAGGCAAGGATTGTTGCTATTTTGTTCACCATTGCATCTCCAGGAAAAGAGAAAGCAAAAAAGAGAAATGCCTGGCACCTAGGAGAAGTAAGACATAGCGTGTACTGACTGGGTGAATGAGAGGGAGGGAGAGCTATAAGAACCCAGTGTACCAGGAAGGGGCATGCGGCATGGTATAACCCCCAATCAACAGGCAGCAGCCTAAACAGTTTCAGGAAGGTGTGAGGAATATAGGCACCAGCCTAGAACCTCACGTATTCATTTTTCAGAAAATTGCCCCCAATATCCTGACATGATGTTCTTACGTCTCAGGAGAAAATACATTAGCTCTCAGAAACCTGAGAGATCATGAACCATGAAAGTAATTGTAAACAGCTGTGTAAGTACAGAACATAAGTCCTGAATCTATTTCTTTTGTGGTAGTGCACAATTGCAAAACAAGAGTGTATATATATATAACTTATATAATGTAAATATAAGTGTAAATACATATAGTATTTGGTTGGCACTTAATGCATGCTATGTAAAATTTTCTAAGTTCTCTGTGTAAGGAAAACAATACTGACAGAAAAGTGGAGACTGGTAGTTTAGTGTTGTGTCAGAAATAAGGGCTTCAGCTTCTGGCCTCATTTCTTCCCACATGTATTGAACTGGGGTCCATGTCCTGAGAAAACACTGGTATACCAATAGGATGTATAGAGTATGCCAGAAGGTCTAACACTTGCACTTAAAAATATATATGGTAGTAGTTGTTAATTGTCATCCAGGTTGGGTTTTGCATTTTACAGAATCCAATCAATTTCAGTGACAGCTAAAATAAGTTGGGATCAAGAACCCCACCAAGTGTATAGGCTTTGGTAAGTAGTTCTGGTACATGACCTGGTGTTACATTCCTGGGCTGGTTGTCCAATCAGCATTGATAACTCTGATCACAGAAGTCCCGTCTGAAGGAAATGCATAGGAAATGGTTGTCCTTACTTGTTCTGACTCCAGCAGTATTACCGCCTCTGGGATCCATCCGAGGTCTCAGAGCACTTCAGTAAGAACAATGATTTGTGTGGCCAGCAGAATCTTAAGAAATTTCACTCAAGTCATGATGTCCGTAGGTTCTGTGGGAGTAAGCAATATGATTTGAAGTCCAATTCAAAGGAATAACATTTGAAGCTTCTTTATAAAAATAATGACTTTTTCCATATCTTATCTTCTTTTAAAATTTCTTCTCAATGTACATCTCTCCCAACACCGCATCTCTTAGCAAGCAGTGGGTAGACATTGTGCTCTTATCCATATGCATGATCTGCTCTATTTTCTTCCCAATTCAGATTCTTTCCATCATTACCAGAAAAAAAAAAAAAAAAGTGGTGTGGGCTTATTAAGGAGAGAGGAATAGTGACCCTCTGGGGAGATAACTTAATCCAGCTTAAGTAGTTTTTTCTCTGACAGATGTTTGCTGTTTGGGTTCTCATCCACGATAAGCCAGTGCCTCCCAAATTTGTGTGCCCGCGGAATTACCCAGAAGCTTCAAAAACGCCCAAAGCCTATGTTCTACCCACCAGAGACTGTGATGTGATCGGTCTGGGGTACTATCTGGACTTTGGAATTTTTAAAAGATCACCAGGTGATTCTAACTTGCAGAGAAATTTGTGAATCACTTCCAGGGGCCCATGATATCAACCAGCCCATTCATCCCCGGAACGCCCATCCAAATCAAAGTGTTTCTAAGTTCATGGGGCCGGAGATATGCTCAGGCCACAAGTATGTTTCCCAATGTCTGGCGTCAATATAGAAGGCCAACATAGCTAATTCTGAAAGCTGAAGGATTTTATCTCTATTTAGTAATACTTCAGTAACAAACGTATCTTAATTATAATAGGAAAAAGGGATTTTTTAATTATAAAGGAAACAGGAAAATCTAACTTATATGCAGACTCTGTCAGCAGCAATTTAACCATTGCAGGAGTGCTATCTGAAGGGAAAAATGAAAAGAAATAGAGGCTGTAGCTGATGGGTGTAGAGCTCTGTTTCTTTCTTTTTTTTTTTTTTAAAGATTTTATTTATTTATTTGAGAGAGAGAGAGAATGAGAGACAGAGAGCACGAGAGGGAGGAGGGTCAGAGGGAGAAGCAGACTCCCTGCCAAGCAGGGAGCCTGATGCGGGACTCGATCCCGGGACTCCAGGATCATGACCCGAGTCGAAGGCAGTCGCTTAACCAACTGAGCCACCCAGGCGCCCATAGAGCTCTGTTTCTTAAACTGAGTGCATACAAAATCAGTTTGGGGGCACCTGGGTGGCTCAGTCAGTTAAGCGTCCGGACTCTTGGTTTCAGCTCAGGCCATAATCTCAGGGTCATAAGATGGAGCCCCACTTTGGGATCGGCGCTTAGCAGGGAATCTGACATTCTCTCTCCATCTGCCCCCCCGCCAATATGAATAAATAAATCTTAAAAAAAATAAAATTGGTTTGAATATACCCTTTTTAAAACTTCTCCCAATAATCAGGAGTGGAGAAATTAGGAAAATCAAGACTTGAATGTGAGAACAGTAATAATTCTGTGGCCTAAACTCTTTCTAATTTGGGATATCCTCCCTGGGACTTTGAAGTGCCCTCCCCCTTCCCAGGAGGTGACCACTCTACATAGCTGGAACCTGCAGGACAGGCCGTGATTCCTTGGCTCTGTAAGCACATGAGAACAAAAGGGACAAGGGCGGCCTGACCTGAATGAAGCTGAACCCTCAGGGGAGGGTTTGAGAGTCTGAGCTCTCATACTGCTTTGCTTGTGAACCCATACTCAGAGAGGGAAAGACGTGTAAGACAGTGCTGTTCCGTGAAAATAAAATGTGATCCATGCGCTTACCTTAAAATTTTCTGGGAGCCACCTTTAAAAAATAAATAAATGAAATGAATGTTAATGTGTCTTATGTTACCCAATATATAATAGCATTTTCAGGAGGTAATCCATATAAAAAATATAAAAATCAATACATTAAAATTATTTTACATTCTTTTTTTCCTAGCTGGTCTTTGAAACCTGGTATATATTCCACACACGTACAGCATATGCCAGTTTGGACTACCCACGTCCAAGTGCTTAGTAGCCGCATGTGGGGCTACTGTCTACGGTTTCAGACACTGCAAGTATAGAGGAAAGATCACAAGGTCTGAGTAAAAAGACCCGTATTCTAAGTGGTCTTTAAATGGTGGATTATATTAAATGGTCTTTAGAGTCCGTTTTTAGAGTCCGAAAGTCAAGTTCCGCATTGGTCTGCTATTTCTCTCTCAACTTAGGGAAATAAGAAGGAAAAAAAAAGTTGTCTTCATCTTGCACCAAAAGAGCAGGTTCTGAGCAGAGGGTAGGTCTTTGTCCCATAAAGCAAAGGGATTCTCTGGGATGTGGTTCCAGAGAAAATCTCACTCTAGGGATTTGCTTAATTGGAAATTAAACTTCGCTGTTGACCTGAGTGGTCAGGCGATGAGCAGTGTGGCATAAATCAAACCCTTGACCCACAAACAGAAAGCAAAACCCTTTTGATTAGTTTTTGCACAGCTTTATTAAAAAGAACACGGCACACTGCCACGGCTTCTTTCATTCCCAACTGGTAGAAGTCACGAGGAACCGGTCCCCACCCCCACTGTCTTTGGCTTTCAGAGCAATAGTAAGCTCGGGCACAGCATAGCTTTGTCTTGCCTCCTAGCCTGGGGTGGCCCTGGAGCTATTTAAAGTCTCTATTCGTTGCCCCACTTTCAGATGAATTTGCTCAAATGGTTGTCTATTTAGACCGCGAGTCACGAGACTTCTGTTTTTACTGGTGTGAGGCGCAAGTGGTGGTGGAGACATACTTGAACTAAATGAGAGAACTGAACGCTCAGCCCATCTGTTCTCCTGAAGCACCGTGTGACCTTAGTCAGATGTCTCCCCACGTCTAGACTTCAGTTCTTCCCCGTGTAAAACAAGTAAAGCTCTTTCCCCTTTGATGGTGAGGATCATATTCATGGAATCCTGGTACATTTCACAAGAAGGTTTAAGATAAATGCAAGACACCATGATGAATCATTTCCACAGACCCCAGGGAAGAAGCGGGATGGTAAATAACTGTCAAATCTGGGTAAACAGTTCAGACAGATGAGGCGCTGTGATACCTTGATGGGCAGGTCAAGGACAAAGTGGGAGGGGCGGGCTGGTGGGGGGGGTAGGGGGTGGAAGAAGGAGGAAGGAGGGGGAGGGGGGCTGGGGGATGCTCACTGCTGGGCCACGGAACGCTAAGGCTGGCCAAGTTTGGAAACCTTGCCTTTGTTCTGGGAGGACTTGAGGAGCAAAACAGATTAGCTGTAGAATATCATTTAAATCTCCTCTTAAAGCAAATCCAAGTCTTTAATCATTATCTCCCAAACCACCAAACAGCTCCAGACACACACCAGCCTCACTGAGAGACTTGTCAAGACGGAAACAGTAATTCACAAATTCACTAAAATTCCCTGCTCCACCGAGCAGTATGACAGCTCCAGCGACCGCGGTAACATTTCTATTCAAACTGGCTTTGGAGCCGAAGCTATAAATATCCTTGCAATATTTCCTGCTTCAGAACATAAAGACAGCTTTACAGCACTGATAAAATAGAAATTACTTTCTCTCTGAGGTCTTGCTGGAATTTTAATGTCTGTTTTGCAATAAAGCAGCTCCTACACAATTTGATTTGAGGGAAAGAAAACAAACGGTCTAATTTCGTTACAATAATGACTCTTCTTGTATTGTTTGCCCTACTTGCTTCTCTGGCTGCCCGGCTGTTAAAAGTTTGTAGTGGAGAGCAGAGGGGATGGTGTTTATGAGAATATTAAAATGGTTTCTTTATTATTTAAAAATACATTGTCCGCATCACCGCTCACCACAAAGCAACCCCCAAAAATTTTTTAAAGGAGAAATAGAGAGAAGAAAATAAAGTTTACAGTCCTTAATAGCACTTTGTGAACATTGCTTGTTAGAACTGTAAAGCCATTGACCAAAGATGACATGAATTTAAAAGGCTTTTGAAATGTAAAAGATCATAGCGGCTTTAATTATTCCATACATGTTACCCCAGTTCTTGTTAGTGCCTTCAAAGCTGAGCAAAGCATCTTTTCTTTTCTTTTTTTCATCCGTATACACTCGTCTCCTTTATAGATTACATGATATAGAAAGGGAAAAAGAGGGGCGCCTGGGTGGCTCAGTCGTAAAGCGTCTGCCTTCGGCTCAGGTCATGGTCCCAGGGTCCTGGGATCAAGCCCCGCATCGGGCTCCCTGCTCAGGGGAGAGCCTGCTTCTCCTCCTCTCTCTCCCCCTGCTTGTGTTCCCTCTCTCACTGTGTCTCTCTCTGTCAAATAAATAAATAAAATCTTTAAAAAAAAAAAAGAATGGTTCCTACACAAAAAAAAAAAGAAAGGGAAAAAGAGAGAGATTTTGTGCTGAGGGCATAGGGAAGTGGAGTTGAGAGCAGAAGCTAAGGATGGAGCAGCCTGTTTGGGGACAAGAATTAAATGATAGAGGAGAGTCTGTGCTTGGCTAGTTCCTGATTAGGAATGGCATTAACCCAACTTCCTGGTAAAGGATTAGGGTTAGGGTTAGGGTTCAAATTAGCGTTAGACAGGTTTTGGGTTCCCACTAATTTATCTTTGGACCAAAAAAGGATTCCTCCCTATTTGAAATCACTGGGACCTCATAATATCTTCCAACCAGTTTATGGAGGAAGGGGTATGTCTCCCAGGCCAGATGGCCCCAAGCAAGCCCATTAAGCGGAGGTTTCTTCCACAGTCTGCTTCCCCTCTTCCTTTACACATCTTCCCCGCTCTGTTTATTCTTCTTGTTCCCTTTTGCTTACAGTAGATTGCAGTGCCTTTTCCCCTTTGGTTTCTCAAAATTTCCCATTTCCTTTCATCCAAACATTCCATCTAGCTGTGCATACACCCAAAATCCTGATCCACCAAATATTCCTGCCTTTATTCTAAATCTTTCAGTGTTTCTGCATAGCGTACTACACACCACAGGCCCATGAAATATTTGGTTCAGAAGGGAATTGGACAACTGCCTCTCTTTTGGTTTTTAAGTTATATTTCTAGGACCTTTAGGTGTCACAAAAATATCTCAGTGGACTGCCTGTAGAGGAGGAGCTGGGTGCTAGATTCTTTTTTTTTTTTTTTAAGATTTTATTTATTTATTTGACAGTGAAAGAGACAGTGAGAGAGGGGACACAAGCAGGGAGAGTGGGAGAGGGAGAAGCAGGCTTCCCGCTGAGCAGGGAGCCTGATGCGGGGCTCGATCCCAGGACCCTGGGATCATGACCTGAGCTGAAGGCAGACGCTTAACCGACTGAGCCACCCAGGCACCCCGGGTGCTAGATTCTTAATGTCAACCACAGCACCTGCATTTTTATCAATTTAGTAAAAGGGAGTCTCAAGGAGTTTTAAAGTGCTCTGCTGCTTTAACAAAGTTGGAAAATGAGCGCTCTTGTTTTGCAGAAGAGAAACCTGAATTGTGGAGAGGGGAAATGTCCATCAATTTTCTTATAGCTGAATAACGGCCGACTGGGAATACTAACTCAAGGAGGAGTAATGTTACAAGTGATAGGGTACTAATCTCTATAATGGACTAATTCATACCGAAGTGTAAACATCCTTATGATTTATTCATGTTAGGGATAGCTAATTAAAATAAAAAGTCATGATGATCATAATGCCTTTGCCAAGGAGACATTTTAAGAATAGATAGTGTCCATCAGCAGTTCTCAAAGTATGGTCTGAGGATTCAGTGGGGAATGAACTTTTCAACAAATAGTGCTGGGAAAATGGAATATATGCATGCAATGAATAAAACTAGATCCTTGTCTTATACAAAAATGAACTCAAAATGAATCAAAGACCTAAATCTCTAACTTGCAGATTTTTAAGAAGAGAACATAGGACAAAACCTTCATGACATTGGACTTGGCAATGGTTTCTTGGATGTAACACCAAAAGCACAGGCAACAAAAGAAAAAAAAAAAAAACAATTTGGGGTTCAGGAACATTTTTAAAAATCGTGCATCTAAAACAATGTCGACAGAGTGAAAAGGCAACCCACAGAATGAAAGAAAATATTCGCAAATAATGTATCTGACAAGGGATTGATATCCAGAAAATATCAAGAACTCCTGAAACTCAACAAGAAAAACCAAACAACTCGATTCAAAAATGGGCCAAGGTTGTGAATAGACATTTCTCTGAAGAGGATAAACAAATAGTCAATAAGCACATGAAAGATGCTCAACACCACTCATCATCAAGGAAATTCGGATCAAAACTACAATGAGAATAGCATGGTCACTATCAAAAAACAACCAACAGAAAATACCAAGTGTTGACAAGGATGTAGAGAAACTGGAATGCCTGTGCGCTATTGGTGGGAATGTAAAATAGCCCAGCTGCTGTTGAAAACCTTCTGGCAGGCCCTCAAAATATTAGCAATAGAATTACTTCAGGATCCAGCAACTCCATTTGTGGAATGGAAACAATATTTTCCAAATGAGCAATGCATGTTGTTACAAAATCATGTCTGGGTAGAAGATCCAGTCCAAGTGCAAGAGAGACCAATGGATTTTGATGTAGCAGAATATGAGAAGTTCATCAATAGGGTTTCAGATTCCACAAGTCTTTGAGAATCTACTCATTGAGTTTCAGCATAATGTTGAGGATGAATATCTACAATAATGAAATAGATTAAAATACTCCTCCCATTTCCAATGACATATCTGAATAAGGCCAATTTTCCTCACATACTTCAACCATATACTTCAACCAGGAAAACATTGGTTGAAGATGAATATTTGAAAAATACAGCTGTCTTTTATTCTGCCAGAGATTAAAGAGATTTACAAAAATGTAAAATAATGTGACCTTTGCCACTTTTTTTTTGTTTGCAAATAACAAAGAGGTCCCAAGAGCAAGAGGTTTGAGAACCACTGTTGTAGATGGTTTGGGAGGCTTTCAAAAACTCCCCTCAAATTTCACTAACATTGGTAACAGAGTGTTCAGTTTCCCACCAGTTCTCTGGAGGACCAGCTGTAAGTGTCCTGTTATTTAATCCTTTATATAAGCTGCTTCACACGCCAAAGCTGATGCTACAGAGGGCACTTAAACAGGATTAGACAAAGCCCTTCTAACTGTGGTGGCTTCTGAATCCCAGGACCCATGCATCCCCCTGTTTCCTTCTCTTGTCAGTGGGCTCCCACTGTCTCCTGAACGAGGCTTCTAAGTGTTCCAGAAGCGTTTACAAATCCCCTACAAGCCCACTCATGGCTCTTTGTATTGATTCATCCACAGAGTTGTGGCCCCAAGTGAGAGATTTTAGAGAATACGAAGGGAAAGTTTGTTTCTTGAAGAAATAAAACACAATCCAGAGGCCTCAGTGTGCGAAAGAAATGCTTTGAGCTAAAACAAACAAACAAAATATTCATTGGTCATTTCTAAAGCCTTCCTATGGAGGAATGGCAAAAGAGGGCAGACACAATGGCTAGACTGGTGATGTGCATTCTGTGCTACAAAGCAAAGCTACTCCTTGGTTAACTCTTTTCAGAGAGTATGCTGTGTATTATTGTAAATAAAGCACAAGGCCAATTATTAGAATATATTGGCTCTAGTCCTGATTTTATCACTCAACAGTTTTGAGATTATTAAATATATCATCCACAGAAGATAGTAGATATCCTTTGTATGCATGGGGTGGTAAATAGAAAGACCACTGGGCTAGGAGTATTAGGGAATACGCAACAAGTGTATGGCAATATTCCTAACACATGGGAAATTCTCCACTGGCAGGATATTAGTATTTACTTTTGCAGTAACAGTACTATGGGATATGTGATGCTGGGAAAGATGTTCATTGCTTTGAGGTCTCGTTGCCTCATTTCTAAAATAGGAATTGTGTTTCCTAGTGCATCCCTCAAAGCTCTGAGCCATAGGGAATATGGGAGAGGACCAAGGAGTCAAGATGCCTGTGTTTTAGTCCCATGAAGAGTCATTATCAACCAAGTGACCTTGAGGAAGCCATTTTTCTGGCCAACCCCTTAGTTCCCTTGACCGTGAAACAAAAGGATTGGGCCAGATCATCTCAGGTCCTACCCAGCACTGACATTCTTTGTCCAGCATCTCTGATGATCCCACAAGTGTTAAAACTCTTTTCTAGATTACTTACTATATTCAGGGCAGAGCTGAACCTAGAACCTAGGTCTTCTACCTTCTGAATGTGTAGGTGGATTATTCTGTCTAATGGAATGTTCCAAGGTAATCCAAACACCTGAAAAATGACATCTCGTTGTCTCATTCTTACAGACCAAACTTTGAAAACATGAGGTCTCTATAACTTTTACAAAGAAGTTGGGGGAACTTTTTTTAGTTAAATGAGGAGAGGAGATGCTCTCTCCTGAGGGCCACTGTCTGGCAAGATTTCAAATACTTCCTAGTTCCAATGGGTTGGAAATACCACAACAACATTCGTCCTGGTGTCATTTTCTTAGTTTCAGTCCCAACAGCAATCAGAAAGTGCAGAGGAGTGTGGCAACAATGAAACAAGAAATTAATCAATCTCTCTCCAACTGTACTGAATGGGGGAACAGTAAGACCAAAGCTGTGACAGGGTTATATGGAGAAACTGAGATATTATATCTGCTCTGTATCTTATATCCATTTTATTAGAACAGTAACGGAAATTGAGTTATCAAAAAATATATACATTTCCTTGGGGCTTAGAAAACTTTTAGTTTTCATCCAAATCATTTGAAACAAAATCCATGTCTACATTCATCTTCAATATGAACAATGAATCAATTTTTTTTTTTTTTATTGAATGTTCCTCCCCCTCTTTGCCATGGTAATGGCCAGTTTCTGCACAGTTGATAAGATCAACCAGGCTATTGATTTGATTTGGTCAGTGAAATGGTCTCTGAATTAGATAATTTAATGTTTTTCATTTTATGAATGAAAATCATTCTCACCTAGTGTTTCTTAAAAATATGGTCTGTATTCTTCCTGCATCAAAATCATTAGTAGTACTTGTTATAAGTGTAGATCCAAAGGTCCCTTCCCTAGTCCTCCTAAATCAGAATCTCTGAAGGTGGAGTTGCAAGAGTCCTGTTAACAGGGTCTCCAGGTGATCCTTCTGAAGGTCACCAATGTCCTAACTGCCAGACCAATACCATCTTTGTAGTCCTCATCCAGCTGAAACTTCCTTCAACATCTGATGCTATGGACAACTTCTTCCTTCTTGTTCCCTCAGAACAAACTTTGAAATCTAGATATGAATCAGCTTTAATTTTCTGATTATAAATATTAAATGGTTCCAGACATAAGTTCATATTATGGAATTCAAGTACCTTTTTTGCCTCCTAACTCTCAGGCAATCCCTTATAGGATAGCCTAACCACACCATTCTTTCTTCTATAAATACTTTACACTTTCTTGCTTCTACATATTTCCCTATGAAGTCCCTTAAACATAAATGATTCCTCCATATTCATCTTTGTTGGGAAAACAATCTTATTAATTCTTTTTTTTTTTAAGTAGACATAATCTTATTATTATTATTATTATTTTTAAGGATTTTATTTATTTATTTGAGAGAGAGAGAGAAAGCACATGAGAGGGGGGAGGGTCAGAGGGAGAAGCAGACTCCCTGCCGAGCAGGGAGCCCGATGCGGGACTCGATCCCGGGACTCCGGGATCATGACCTGAGCCGAAGGCAGTTGCTTAACCAACTGAGCCACCCAGGTGCCCCAACAATCTTATTAATTCTATTGATCTTTCAAATTTTATTTTAGATGCTACCTTTATAATCAACACTTACTACTGAGTTACTTCTAAGTAGAAGTCACTGAGTTTGGTATTGCAAACAGAAATGAAGTCTTGTCCCTTGCCCTTCATGGCCCCTGAGTTTAGGAATTGCTTCATTAGGCCAACCTCCCTCCCCAGGTTTTTATTTGAGTGTGCTACTCTACAGTGGCGAAGGTGAACACATCCCAGTCTGTACTTTTTTAAAAAGATTTTATTTATTTATTTGACAGAAAGAGAGAGAGAGCACACAAGTAGGGGGAGCAGCAGGCAGAGGGAGAGGGAGAAGCAGGCTTGCCAAGCAGGGAACCCAATTCAGGGCTCAATCCCAGGACCTTGGGATCATGACCTGAGCTGAAGGCAGACACTTAACTGACTGAGCCACCCAGGTGCCCCTGTATTTTTTTTTTTTTAATACAACTAGAACATATCCTAATCCTGTGACTAGACTGTAAGCTTTACACTGGTGCAGGTCAAGTGTCATACAGCTTTCTAGCTCTCAAAGTGTTCATAGTAGTTGCTTAATAAACACTTTTTACATGAGATTGGATTTAATCTATCCCAATCCCTTAGTTAGAGAGATGAAGAGAATGAAGTCCAGAGACAGTATAAACAAGTATTCAAGGTCAAATAGCTAGTTGGTAGCAGAGCCAGAACAAATACCTTTATTTCCTTGACATGCTCTTATTCAAGTTCGGGTCTTAGCATGGGAGAGGAGCCTTGCTTTTGTATTTCAATATTTGTCCCTTTCACATTGTGTGTTTGTTTGTGACATTCCCAACCCTTCATGTTTATAGACAAACTGTATTACTTCAGTTTATCTCAAACCTAATTCTTTCTTTTTTTTTTCTTGTGATTATTTTCATTTTTAGTGTCTGGATTTCCTTTACTTCTGTCACACATATCTCTCACTGCATACACAAAGGTTACATTCAGTGTTTCAGTTGCAGCCACATCATGATTCTGTACACAAAATAATAGTGTTGTCTGTGCCTTCCCAGCCTCCTTTCTGATCATGTCCAGGTAATTGCTGGTCTTTTGGCAGCAAAGGTAGCACCCGGAACAGCTAGTTAAGGGAATGGATACAAAGGTTCCAACATTCCTATTCTGGATTGTAACTGCTATTGAACCCATCATCATACAAATATCTGTATTTACTTTTTCTCTAAATGCATTCTCTATATAAGCTTATACTGAAGCTTGTGTGCTAGATATCTGCCCTGTCTCACAGCCTGTAATTTACTCACATTGGCTGGGTGCATTACTACATGGAATGGTTTAGTTCCACCTGCAAACTTCACTGTGTACCGTTTTCAAAATAATTCCTTGAAAAATAATATAAGATATATTCCAGTATCAATATCCTAGAGGTTGTTCTGTTTTTGCTGTAATGTCCAGCAAAAGCATCTCATTTACTTCATCTTTTGTTGCTTATCTTTTACCAGTACCTTAAAAATATCAATAAAGCCTTTTTCCTTGTCCATTCCATGCATAATGAACCCTAAAAAATCCATTAGAAAATTGACAGAAGACATCAGGAATTTTTATAAATATATATCCATTGGCTTTCTATATTTATAATATTTACCAAGCCTTTCAAGCAGCTCCAGTAGATCAATCAGACATAATTTCCTTTTTCAAAACAATAGATTATGTTTACTTTGTATTCAGTGAGCCTTCCTCATAGGCTAGAATCTTCCAGCCACCCAAGGTGAATGTTACTCAGGCTGCTCTGGAGTCCCCTAAAAAGCGTCTAGCACAGTACCTGGGACATGGTCGTACTGAGAGGTTAGTTGTCTTTTCTTTCCCCTTTGAAACTCAACTTATGATGGCTGTCATTGGTGCCAAAATGGACAGGAAACCCAAGGACTTGGGGCCTCGTTCTGGTTCTCCACTTGTACTAATGGTTAATTTCTCCTCACTTCTCTGTTCGTTCATTTGTAAGATCAGGTGTTTGCAATCCATGGCTTAATAGCTCCTTTTAGCATATTTTTTCAAGGATTTGATTCTAAAACCTATATTGGCCAGCGGTTCCACATTTGCTATTCATCTTTCAAAACATTTGGTAATCTGAGATCTTTACATCTGGTTCATCAGTTAATGCTGGAACTTCCAGTACCTTTATTATGATTTTATTGTGTGCCTCTCTCTATCTCTCTATAAAAAAGATAAATTGGAGCAGAGCTAACTTTTTTTTTTAAGATTTTATTTATTTATTTGACAGAGAGAGAATGAGAGAGCACATGAGAGGGGGGAGGGTCAGAGGGAGAAGCAGACTCCCTGCCGAGCAGGGAGCCCGATGCGGGACTCGATCCCTGGACTCCAGGATCATGACCTGAGCCGAAGGCAGTCGCTTAACCAACTGAGCCACCCAGGCGCCCTGGAGCAGAGCTAACTTTTTGAGCAAAAACTAACGTGAACAAATATCCCTTCTCTTAATTCTTGAATACATTTTTTATCCTTTGTTCTCTCTTTTATTTTTTGTTTCTATTTTTTCTTCTGTGTTTTTGTTTTCTTCTTCCCTCCTCCCTCTTTCCTTTTCCCATTCTCTCATTCTCTCCATCTCTCTGTCTCTCTGTCTTTCTCTCTCTCTGTCTTTGTCTCTGACTCTCTCTTTCTTTCTTGTAATAGGACTCCAGAATGGTCTCAAGTAGCCTCTCCATGGCTTCCTGCTTTTTAGATCTATGCGTACAGAATTTTAGATTAGAAAGACATTTTAGAGATATATGTTAGAGTAGAAAGAGCATCAAGTTTTTTATTCATAAGTTTTACTTAACTTCTCTGATTTTCCATATGAAAAAAGAAAAGTTATAATGAAAATACTAACCACTTTTCTGAAGACTACACAAGCAATTGGAGCAAGCACACTGTACACATCTCAACCTTGATGTTGGTTATTGTCATTATACAGTTCTCTGGTCTTCTCGTTGACTTGGCAGCCCCTTGGAAACTGGCGCTTGAATTCATTTTTGAATTCTAGTTTGCACCAGACATGTTTGTATTTTTAAAAGAATGGCCAGAGCAAGCCTTTCATTTTCCGTGTGGGCTGTCTTTCCCTTTTTTTAAAGCACAATGCCTGTGCTCTGACAAAGCCCTCTTTCCTATGATAGCCATTTGCTGGGGGATTTTGTCTGAGCGCCTGTTCAAGCAGAACGTGTGATTTACTGTTGGTTGTGAAGGTGAAAGAGATTTTGACAAGTGGAGAAATGGAGAAAGTCTGCGTTTTGTTCATTAACATGCAATCCTCTTTGTATTCATGCAGAGGGCGGGAGACGGAGTGGGGAGGGTTGGACATATGAGTCCTAAACTTGAAGCCTAATTTGGTTATGGAAACAGATCTGTGTCTGGCAGAAACACATGGTACCCCCGTCCTCGACCATCAGTGTTTGGGAAGCCGGCTTCATTTAATTGGTAAATCATCTGTCTTGCATTGTTCTCCACCAGCATTATCCCAGAGGCAGCTGCCCACCTTGGCTAATTTAAATATGATTTAGCAGGACCCCCTCCTGTCCCTCCTGCCAAGACATTCATAGTACCTAATTCATGTTGATTGGCATCCCCCTCCCAGCCATTGGTGATTCATAGATAAGATTCTGTTACAGATCTGCACCAGGAGTTAGATGAGGATATCTTCATTGCCTCCTTTTCATCGGAGAGGATTTGACCCATTATCCATTTGCTAATTTTCTTTATTTGTCTGCAAGATCCATTGTTTGAGCCACTGTCATGCATGTAAGTAGGGACTCAAAGCATTCTGGGCAAATTCCCACGGTTCCAGGCTACTCTCCTGATTTATCTTTCTCTTGTTCAAACAGTGCAACTAACCCTCCAGGTGACGGGGAAAATATCTTTTCCCATTTTGCAAAGTCTAATGGGAAGATCATTCATTTGATGCAGTAAATGCACTTCTGGGGATGACTGTTTATGTGTCAGGCATTGTGCTAGGTGCTGGGAGTGATAGATGTGGGGGCCACACACTGTGCCCTTAGGAAACCGTAGTTGAGATGTGTCAACAGATAACCAACAACACCTGGAAATAATCAAGAGCCTGAGCAAGATTTTAGTGATATTTGTACCTGAAACCTCATCTACTTCTGTTACTTACATTCTAATCCTCAATCCACTTCTTTGTTCTCTCTCTGTTCTCCTTAGATGCTATTTCAGGTTTTTGTTTTTCCCCCTCAATAGCTTTTTAAGTTACTGCTTTTAAAACCTAAGTGTAAGAAAACTACAGAAGTTTTTGTACTACTCATGCGCCACCACATAAATAATTTTTCACATTTCATTGAGAAACTCATTTTACAAAGAAAGTGTTACTGATAAAACTAATTACTTCAATCATCTTCGTGTTACAATGTCCTTCCTTTCTCTACAGAAGTTAACACTATCATGAATGTGGGACGTAGGTATCAAATCCATGTTTTTAACCTTAACTGTGTGTGCATTTATCAATAAAAATATAGAGTATCATACTCTATATTTTTTAATTTGTAAAGATTATATTGTACTGTAAATATCTTTCTGCAACTTGCTTTTTCTGTCAGTATTATGGTTGACAGATCTGTATCATTACACTTAGTTCTATTTTATCTTTTTAAATTACTGTGTAATATATCACACGCCACTTTTTCCTCACTTGACCTAATGGATATTTGATTTTTCCTACTTTTTTGTTTTGTTTTTACTATCTGTAACCAACAGTACTTCACAGAATATCTTTGAAGATGCCTCCTTTTGCACATGAGGGAGAATTTCTCTAGGGTATATATTTAGAGATGGGATTGCCAGGTCATAGGCTATGCACACATACAACTTTACTAGATTTTGCCAAATTGCTCTTCAAAATAGTTATGCCAATTCATATTCTCTCCAGCAGTGCTTGAGAGTTCGTATTTCTTCTCTTCCCTGCCAAAACTTGGCATTGTCTGGCTTAAGGATCCTTGCCAGTGTGATGGGGTTAAAGAGTATCTCGCTGATATTTGCATTTTCCTGATTAGAGTTAGGTAGAACATTTTTTCATATTTATTGTTACTTTGGGTTTCATCTTCTGTGAATTGTCTTCTGCATCTTTCACTCATTTTTCAATTTTCCCTATCTAAATTGATTTGTAAGAGTTCCTTTATATTGAGGATATTAATATTTCGCCTCTTACATATGCTGTAAATCTCTTCTCCCGGTGTGTGGTATATCTTAATTTTGTTTATGATGTCTTTTGTTCTAAAGAAAGTTTACATTTTAAGGATTTTTCTTTTTGTTGTTGTAGTTAAGAAATGCTGTCCTGCTTCAAGGTTTTAGTATTCCCTTCTGCATTGATTCTAATAGTTTAATGTTTCCCCCCACATTTAGGTCTTCAAGACATTTGGAGT
Organism: Neomonachus schauinslandi; assembly: GCF_002201575.2. Taxonomy (NCBI): domain Eukaryota; kingdom Metazoa; phylum Chordata; class Mammalia; order Carnivora; family Phocidae; genus Neomonachus; species Neomonachus schauinslandi. The sequence continues at coordinate 34,258,700 of NC_058408.1, read as the reverse complement.
TTGTTTTGACTTTGGTTGGGGGGGGGGTCTAATTTTGTTCTAGTTTACATATGAACAGACAACGGTTTCAACCTCAGCTTGATCCCAACTGATTTTGGATGTCTCCTCCGATCATACTAAGGTCTCAGATATGTCTAGTTATCTTTCTGGGGTCCTAATTTTATTGCATTAACTGTTTTTCCACTACCATGCTTATACTATATAATCTTAATTTCTATGTCTTTATCAATATATTTGTGCCTTTCAGGATAAATCTACAATTGAAATTTTGGTTTTATGGGTGTTCTGCTAATCCTTTCTCTTTAACTTAAAAAAAAAATTATGATAATGTTTTTTTCCTGTTGTAGTATCTCTGCCTCAGAATCTTTGTCCTCAAATAAGTTCCACAAGTTGTACTCTTCTTTATCTAAATATGAATCCTCTGCATTCTTGCTTATCTGAATTTGAATCTCAGTGTCTTGGATTTTGATCACCAAATCAAAAGATCCCTGTGCTATTTCTTCTAAGACATCTAGGGACCATCAAGGGGATTAGACTCCCAGTGATAATTCCCTGAATTTCCAGGGCAAACATGTTCTCTAAGCTCCCAACACGTGACTTACTGCAATAACATTACCTTATACAAGGCCAAAATCAAAATCAAGCACACAGTTAAGTGTCCTAAGAGATGTCAGTGTTGAAATGAGAAGTTCAAAATGAAAAGTAAAGACCTATGATTCACAGGAAGGTGAAGTTATATCTGGCAGAGCATTCAGAGAAAACTTCATAAGTATGATAATATTTTAGTTGAAACTTTGAAAATAGGCCAGATTTTCATACGTACAAAAATGGCATTCCTCATCTAAGGAAACTATGGGTAAAGCTGTGGTAACAGAATATAAAAATGGAACTCTGTAGAGTTTGGCTCAAGACCAAAGGGGATTCTAGACCACCTTTGTGAGATTTGCATAGGAGCTGGCCAAAAGTTAGTTTCATGAACAAAACATATATATATTTTTTTAATTTAAATTCAGGTAGCCAATGCATAGTACATCCTTAATTTTTGAAATAATGTTCAATGATTTTCAAAAAACATATATTATTACCTGTACCTTCAATCTATGAAAGAGATTGGGGACAGTAAGAGGAATTGAAAGGACTTACATAGAGAGAGAATTTGTGGAGGGGCTCTCCCCTTACCCCCTGACACATAATGGAGTAGGTGTGGGGGATACCTTTTCCTTACCTCAAGACAAGTGAAGACTTCTAAGAAGATGTGTTAATCATGACTTTTTATTTTCTGTATTTTAGTTCTTTGACCTTTTGGGGCTCTGCTGACACTGGAGGGGCTGTGCCTCCCAAGGCTGGCTAATTCCTAGAGATAGCAAACAACTCATGTGGCAACGTGCCTTTCATGTGCAAACCAGCCAGTCCAGAGCCTGTACCCCCAACCACCTTCTTTCTCATGCTCTCTCATTCTGGCCGCTGTTTCCCTGCCCAAATCACCCCAAGGACCAAGTATCTGACAGCTAGGGACAACTCCTACACCCCAGAGCCCACTTAAATTATGCAAACTAGCTGATCCTAAGCCTGCTTATTCTGTTTGGCCCATTTCTTCCAGCAGAAATCACAATAAAGATTCTCAATCATGTTTTCCATCACTCCCTCTGCCTCCTGACTGACCCCGGTGCTTCCCCATGTGGCACTGCATGGCATACTGTGCTTCTTTTTTCTTTTTTTTTTTTTTTTTTAAAGATTTTATTTATTATTTATTTGAGAGAGAGAGAATGAAAGACAGAGAGCATGAGAGGGAGGAGGGTCAGAGGGAGAAGCAGACTCCCCGCCGAGCAGGGAGCCTGACGCGGGACTCGATCCCGGGACTCCAGGATCATGACCTGAGCCGAAGGCAGTCGCTTAACCAACTGAGCCACCCAGGCGCCCCCCCTGTGCTTCTTTTTTCTAACCATTTAGGAGTATAACCAATTTCTTCCTTCATGACAGTCATTTCCATGTCTTCGTGTCTTCTCATAGCTGATTAAACATATCCCAGGTACCCTATGACAGAAGACCGTATGGAAGTTTGATGTGGAACATGCGTCCATGATGAATTGAACTCATGCCTGTAAATTCTAAAGTGTAAAAGGCAGCCTGTGGTAGCTGCTTTTGTGGAGTAACTTTGCCATTCAAGTTCTCCAAAAAGCCCATGCCAAGATGAGATTAAAAGTGCAAGATATTTATTGGGCGAGCTCGTGTGAAGGAGAAAGGAACAGAAAGCAAGAATAAACAGGGAAAAGCTTCCACCATGATGTAGGTCTAATACCTGTGAAAGAGAGAGAAAAGAATTAGGAAGAGCCTCAGGTTGCTGCTTAGTTCTGGAAAGTCTCAGCTAGACTGATGGAGAGTCCTTGAGTTGAAGTCACCTACTAGAAGAATCCTGCATTAGTCATAGCTGGCTATTTTCTAGGACCCTTGCATGCTCCGTCATTAGATAGGGGCAGCCCAGGAGAGAATGGCCTGGGATAAATGCCTTGATTGATCCAGAGCTGCAGCACTTCAGCTGTGCCCTCCACAGCAGTTTCTCTTAAGAGACATCTGAGTGGAACACTTCCATGGCCATCACAGTGCACCCAGATTGTGTACTGCTCGCGAAATAGATGTGGTCATGTAAGTGACATGTGATACTGCCCAGCAGACTCCTGGAGTGCAATGAGATCTCTGAAGCACAAAGCTGCAAGTGAACATCTTCTTAGAGAAGGAGAGACAGAAAGGCAAAGGAAAGAAACAGCATAAGTGTAAGTAGATCACATTTCTTTTACTCCACAGACTTCTCACTTTTCACTAAGTCCAAAAAACATAGAGGACTCTCCCCGAGAGGAGTCTAAAATTAAAAATTTCCCCCATCTAGTTTATTTCTAGTGATATTTTGGTCACCAGTGATGTCTTAACCATGCATCTTTGCTGCCCTTGGGCTGGCCCGCTCCTCAATCCTGTTAAGTTTGATCTCAGGTCTTGGGTCTTTAGACCTCACCATTCCCTCCTTATCATTTAACCTCCCTTTATAATTTCTTACTTCCATGCCCAGTTTGGATTCCCTTGTTCATTTCTTCATCCAGTTTTTTGACATATTGGTTCAGCTGCTCACTACTAATATATCACACATATGCTTTGGAGTATTATGGGGAAAGCATATAGCCATGCAGATATTGCCACTATAAATTTATGTCCTTCGTCACCAATGGTTCTTTCAATACTGCCCATCGGACCTCCTGTTTCCCTAGTCAGAGTTTTTTCTCTATGATTCTTAAATCTTTGAAAACCACCTCTCCTTTCATCTCATTCTCAAATACTCTATTCCCAAGTCATGCAGAAGGTAAAAGCCATCAGCTTTTATACCACAAAATTTACCACTTGCATCTGGATTATTGCAATAACCTCCTAAACACTTCCAGTTTTGTCACATTCCAATCCATTTCCCACTCTGCAGCCAATCTGATCATTTCATTCCCTTGCCTGAAATCCTTCCAATTCGTAGGATGAAGCACAGACCACCCAACAGGGTGCACTCTCCCTTGGAAGACCAGCTCCCACTTATCTCTGCCAGCCTACTTTGTCCCCACCCACCACTGTATTCAAAATTGACATTCCTAGAGCACTTCATAGCCCTCTCTGGGCTCCAGGTGTTCCTTCACATTTTTTTTGTCTACCCAGATCTCTTTTCTCTTTCCCTCTTTACCTGATGTCACAATTGTTACTTATTCTTTATAACCCAGCTTAAATGCAGCCCCTCCTCAAAACCTTCCCTGCTCCCCAAATCTGTGTTTGATGCCCTTTCTGTATACTTCTTAGTGCTCTGCATGTCCATAACATAAGATGTAACACCAAAGACGTGTTACAATTGCCTTGTCTGTCTTTCCTGCTCTAAGAGGGCAAAAATCATGTCTCTCTTATTTATAGATTTATTCCTAGATCTAAGCAGAGTCTCTAGCATGTAGAAGGTGCTGAGTACATAAATGTGAATAGTAACTTGAAAATTCTTTTGACTGGGCACCTGGGTGGCTCAGTCGGTTAAGCGTCTGCCTTCGGCTCAGGTCATGATCCCAGAGTCCTGGGATAGAGCCCCACATAGGGCTCCCTGCTCAGTGGGGGCCTGCTTCTCCCTCTCCCTCTGCCTCTTCCCTCTGCTCATGCTCTCTCTCGCTCTCAAATAAATAAATAATCTTTTTTTAAAAAATTTTTTTAAAGAAAGTTCTTTTGTCACTTGGGAGGAAAATAAAAGCATAACAGTCTACAGTTAAGGAAACCTGGCTATGTATCCCTCAAAGAAAACAACTTACTTAGAAACATACCAGCATAATCTGAACACTCTATGGGTATTTATACATGTGATGAAAGTTGTGAACTCAGACCAAAACTGCTGTGCTTCTAAGCATCCACCAAATCAGCAGATAATTTTGTACCTTATACCACAAAGAAGCCTACTACTGCAGTTGGCTGATGTTCATAATTAATATCTTGTAATAACCCAAATGCCTTTATTTCTATCTGAATCTCTATGACAAAACTGCTAATAAACCTCTTTCTCAATATGAATAACAATTACATCTCCTCTGGTAAAAGACATGCAAGTGTATTTCCCTTCATAAATGAGAGAGTCAATGAAAGCAACAACTCTTTTTATCTCTACAACTCTGCTGGAGTAAAATGGTCATATAGAATTCTAGCAGAATGCCATACATTATTTCCTCCTTAAAAATTAGCATCTTTAGTGCCACAATGAATACTAATTTATAGACTTCTTAAATATCCTCTTATAACATTTTTTTAACATAAGATAGCTAACATCTCTGAGTTAAAACATATTAGAATAACATTACCCAAAGCAGCCACTGTGGAACAGTAGCTTCCCAGCTGAAAGATGTCTTTTCCTGCTGGGCTGAAAGCGAATACAGCATTAGGAAAGCCCTTGCTTTTGACTTTTATTAGGTGGTAACTACAACCAAACAGGACTAATTGAGTGGGAGAACTGTAATATAAATTGTTTTAATCCTGAACATTTTTACATACTGTGAAGACAGCTAGCTGGTTAGTTTAGGGGTTTAAACCTTTAAATTAATTCCAAATTTAGTTTGTTTGTGATATTAGGCTTAATAGTCAGAGAGGAAAATAGTTCACCCAAGAATGAGTTATGCTACAGGAAGTTGGGAAGGGGACCCCGATGGTCCCTTTCCACTGTGCACCTGGGGACAGAAAATTCTTGCAACACTGATGTGTCAGCTGGAGGTTGTGGGGGTGGAATCAGGGACACAGAAGAAGGCAGAGCTCCCTTAGATACTGTGACTCTTATCTCCTCTTCAATCCTGCTATTAGAAGAGACAAAGAGAATCCTGAACTCAGGTCCTGACTGAGCAGAGTTATGTACCAATGAAACTCCTGCTTCCTGTTTAAAAAATCAATGACAGCACCAACACCAACAACAAACTCAGAAAACTCTTTATTTGAACAGCTTTTACCTGTTTTTCAAGCACTCTCTGGGACATTTAATTTGGCCTCTGCAACAACCTCTCCTCCCACTCTGTATTTTATAAGACAGCAAACAGAGCTGTTACTTTTCCTGTTTTACAGATAGGAAACTGAGGCTTAGATGGTGTATTGGCTTCCCGGGATCACACAATTAATTAATGGTGATGTTGACGCTGGAACTCAAATATTTGACACCTGGCTCAATTCTGATTTTAAATACTTCTTTAGCTGCAATACCCTGTTGGCAATATATTACCAAATTTCACAATTGTGAGTGTATATCCTTTCTATTGTCCAATAATAATTCTTCAATCTTAAGAAGTTAAAGACTGCCTTGTCTTAACCTATTCTCAATGAAAAACAAAACAAAACAAAGAGAGAGAGAGAAAGAACGGATATACATATTATACAGGCCATCTTTGTTTATTTCTCTCTAGAATAAATGTCCATATTTAACAAAGGACAGGCTAAACTGTTGGTAAATAACTGTATAATATTAATACTGGAGAAACTGAAAGAGAATGAAATATTCTGAATCAAAACCTCAAAAAAATGCATAAAAATACAGAGAAGAGCTTCAGATAACACCAGATCTCTAGAGAAAGAAACAATTAGAAGCCAGTAAAATGCATTTACCCTGACAGAGTGCTTGGAAACACAAGAATCTATCAGGGTAGGACTTTTTCTTTCCTTATGAGGGCTGAGTTAATGCCCAGACAGAAAGCAATCCTGGCCTACTCTCTTTAATCTTCCCTGAATGTGGCCTTCAGGTGGAACAGACTTAGATTTGATAGCATTCTGATGGTGCAAAGCTGTTGCAAGCAGGAAATGTCGATATAGGAAGCTAGTTTTTCATGTCTGCCCAAAGGTTATATTTCCTAAGTCGGCTGGGTATGAGGACCTGGATTCCAACATGAAAATGGAAGTGAGTGTCTAACACGGAGGGTAGAATGTGAGAACAAAAATGACAGAGTACTGATAGGCCAGCAAATAGACACTGACATCACCAATAATGGTAATAGGGGAAAGATGAAGAGGAAAAACTGTGAGTCAATTACTGAAAATTTCAAAGGATTAAAGAACGATAATACTAAGCAAGAAGGGGCAGGTAATGAAGTGTGATGGCCTGAAATTCAATGGAGGAAGAAAGAGAAAGAAGCTTTTTGAAGTATTGGAGAGAAAAGAGCGTACCTATCCCTTCGTAATACATGGAGTGCAAGAGAACAGATAGCTCTTAAAAGAGGGTGCTATTTTTCATTTTGGCAATTTGAAGAAACCAAAGAAGAGGTAAGGGATATAGAAAAGGCAATTAATAAAGGCCATACATTTCACAAGCCACAGTGGAAATTTTGGGAGGGCAGGGAGAGATAGGACATTGGTCACATGATGGACATACAGAGTAGTATGGCTTATGGTTTTGGGGATGGTAGACAGATGGCCCAGGAGGCTTGGGTGATATGTAATTCTGATGATGTCTTATAGCAGCAGTATTCAATGCTGAGTGCACATTAGAATACCCTATAGAGTGTTTAAGTAATACCAATATTTAGGATCTACCCTGACCAATTAATTTTGAATTTGGGGGTCAGGGATTGAGTATCAGTATTTCTTAAAAGCCTTCCATATAATTCTCAGTAAACCTGAAAATCAGTATTTTAGAAGAAAACAGATGAGCAGCTGGACGTGCAGAGGCTGGTTGGAATGTTGTGTGCGTTTGACTTTGGTCTGTTGGAGCAGGCCAGGGATGAGTTTGAAAAGCCTTTTAAAACCACTGACTTCCGTTTCTCCAGTGGTCCATGAAAGGGTGGGAAGGAAAGGAGACAGAGATTGAGAACTACCCAATATGGAAGAGCATGCTGTTTTAAAGTGAGAAGGGAAATATGCCATATCACTGCTTTGTCATAAATAAAATAATAACAGAGATACTACTTGAGGGTATTTTTGATGTATTCTTATTTTTTTAGACTTCTAATTTTGAAATAATTTTATTCTTTAAAAATTAAGAAGATAGTGCATCAGCAAAATTGCAGGATAGAAGATCAACAAGCAGAAATAAATCGCATTTCTATACACTAAAGATAAAGACTAAAAAAAAGAATAAACCATCTTATTCTTAATAGCATCAAAAACAATAAATACTTAGGAATAAATTTAAACAAAAAGGTGAAAGATCTGTACATCAAAGCTAAAAGACTTTGCTGAAAGAAATAGAAGTCACAAAAAAATGGAAAGACATCCTGTGTTTACAGATTGGAAGAATTAATATTGTTAAAATGTCCACACTACCCAAAGCCATCTATAGATTTAATCACCATCAAAATAACAATGGCATTTTTTACATAAGTAGGAAAAAAAAATCCTAACATTTGTATGGAACCACAAAAGACCACAAATGGCCAAAATAATCTTGAGGAAAAAGAGTAGAGATGGAGGTATAACACTTTCTGATTTCAAACTATACTACAAAGCTACACTAATAAAAACAATATGGTACTGACACAAAAACAGACCCATAGAAAATGGAACAGAATAGAGAGCCCAAAACTAAATCCCTGTTTATGTGGTCAACTAATATTTAACAAGAACACCCAATGGAGAAAGAATAGTCTTTTCAAAAAATGGTGTTGGTAAAAACGGTTAAACAATGCAGAGCAATGATATCGGGCCCCTATCTTACACCACTCACAAAAAATGAGCTTGATGGGGTGCCTAGGTGGCTCAGTTGGTTAAGCATCTGCCTTCAGCTCAGGTCATGATCCTAGGGTCCTGGGATCGAGCCCCGCATCGGGCTTCCTGCTCAGTGGAGAGCCTGCTTCTTCCTTTCCCTCTGCCTGCCACTCCCCCTGCTTGTGCTCACTCTGTCAAATAAATAAAATCTTTTTAAAAAAATGAGCTTGAAATGGATCAGAGTCTCAGACATAATATCAGATACTATAAAAACCCTAGAAGAAAATGTAGGGAAGAAACTCCTTGACATGGGTCTTAGCATGATTTTTTGGATTTGACGCCAAAAGCACAAAACACAAAAGCAAAAATCAACAAATAAACCTATGTCAAACTTAAAAGCTTTTGCACACCAAAACATACAATAAACAAAATAAAAAGACAACCTACAGAATAGGAGGAAATTTTTGCAGTCATATATCAGCCAAGAAGTTAATATCCAAAATACATAAAGAACCCATTAAACTCAATAACAAAGAAAGAAACAATCAGATTTAAAAATGGACAGAGGAACTAAATGACATTTTTTTTCTGAAGAAAATAACCAATAGGTACATGAAGAGATGTTTAACATCACTAATCATCAGGGAAATGTAAATCAAAACAATGAGATATGACCTCACACCTGTTAGGATGACTATCATCAAGAAGACAAGAGATAACAAGGATGTGGAGAAAGGGGAATCCTTTGCACTGTTGGTGGGAATATAAATTTATGTAGTCACTATGAAAAATACTAGGAAGGTTTATCAAAAAATTAAAATAGATCTATCAAATGATCCAGCAATTCCACTTCTGGTTACTTATCCAAAGAACACAAAACACTAACTCAAAGAAATATATGCACCCCCAACTTTATTGAACCATTATTTACAATAGCCATGATATGGAAACAACCTAAGTGTCCATCTATAGATGAATGGATAAAGAAAATGTGGTACACATACACAACAGAATATTATTCAGCTACAGAAAGGGATGGCAACCTGCCATTTGTGACAACATGGATGGACCTTGAGCACATTGTTAAGTGAGGTGAGTCAGACCGAGAAAGACAAGTACTATATGATATCACTTATATGTGGAATTTAAATAAACCAAACTTGTAAAAAATTAGAGAATAACATGGTGATTACCAGGGATGGGGGGCAGGGGTGCCAGACAGATGTTTAAAGGTACAAACTTAGAATGAGTAATAAAGAAGCCTTAGAGATATAATGCACAATGAATGTAGACAACAATATTGTATTATAATCCTCAAACTTGTTAGGAGACTAGAATTTAATTATTCCAACTAGAAAAATGAAAGGATAATTATGTAATGTGATAGAGGTGCTAATTATCTCTACAATGGGAATCAATTAAAATGTTGTACACCTTAAATTTACACAGTGTTATATATCAATATATTTCAATTAAAAAAGTAAGTGTTGGAGGAGGTCATCAAGAGGATGTGACCACTAGTTGACCCACAGGTGGGACTAGACAATTGGAGGCTTCTCACCCCCTCTCCTGTCCTTGGAATGTATGTTCTACCCACCATTCCCTCAGTGGGAACCTTTTTAAGGACATCACTTTGGGAGAGGTTCGCTGTGCTGTTGAGACTATCTGGACAAATGTGACTAAATGTAGTTAAGGCCTCGATATAAACTTTTAAGATTCTGGCCAGTGGGTTTGAAGATCTCTTTGTCTAGCAGCTGCCTAAGGAAAGCCTCATAGGTAAATTTCCCTGCCTATTAAACCTGTCACCCACCAAACTGGAGTGGTCTGCCTCTTTCTTCGGTCCCCCCTTGTAATCTGTATATGGGGGCCAGTGTCAGATTTCACCTGGGAAATTCCTCAGTTTTCAAAATCAACAATAAAAAAAAAATTGAAAAACAAATTGAGCATACTTACACTTTCTCACTATACCAATATATTATGTGCATTAAAAACAAAATTTTAAAACAACATTAAAATGAAATAAATGATATTTTAAAGATCTTAAAACAAGAAAACAGTGCAAAGAATTTCAGTGTATACTTTACCCAAATTCCCTCAATTTAATATTTTATAATTGCTTTATAATCCTCTCTCTCTCCATCCCCCTGTGTGTGTGTATGTGTGTATATGTATGTGTGTACTTATATATTTACTAGCTCTCTCAGCTGTGAGGGTCTAGAAGCAATGATACTCAGTACCAATAAGCACATCTATTATCCAGATCTCGATTTCTAAATACTAAATAAATTTCCAAATAAAATGAAACAGGGCTACTTGGAGAAATGGCTGATTCCAGGGAAAGGGCAGGGAAAACACAAACCCAAACTTCATCTTGTGCTAAACAATAGAGTGCTCAAAGAATTCATAATAGCTAATTTTATATGTCAATTTGTCTAGGCCACAGTACCCAGATATTTGATCAAACATTATTCTAGATATTTTTGTGAAGACATTTTTTAGATGAGATTAGCATTTAAACCAATGAACTTTGACCAAAGCAAATTATTCTCCATGATATAGGTGGGTGGGCCCCATCCAATCAGTTGAAGGCCTTGATAGAAAAAGACTGGCTTCTCTGGAAGAAGGGAGAACTCTGCCAGTGGATGGCTTTCAAGCTGGAACTGCAACATCAGCTCTTCTCTGAGTATCCAGAATGCCAATCTACCATGGAGACTATGGATTTAACAGAATCCATAAGTGTATGAGCCAATCCCTTCAAATAAATTCCCCCACGTCCTCTTTATCTCTCTCCATGTATACTCTCTCTCTCTCTCCCTTTCTCTCTCTCTCTCTCTCTCTCTCTCACACACACACACACACACACACACACACACACACACACACACATCCTATTGTTCTGTTTTTCTGGAGAATTCTGACTAATACAGAATCATTAGAACATGTCAAAAGGAGCAGTCATCTTGAAGGGGATCTCACTGGCCAAATCTGGGAGATTTAGCAACAAAATGCAAATGATGGTTTGGGTAATTTTTATTGAGCTATTTTCAAGTTGGTGACTTTTCCCCAGCTGTGCCAAGAGCACTAATAAGCCTGTAGAAATCATTCTGTATTTCTTACCATGATTTTTATTACTAATATTTTTAGCATTTTCATTTGATCCTTTTTTTTTTTAAGATTTTTATTTATTTATTTGACAGAGAGAGAGAGGAGATAGCGAGAGCAGAAACACAAGCAAGGGGAGTGGGAGAGGGAGAAGCAGGCTTCCAGTGGAGCAGGGAGCCTTATGCAGGACGTGATCCCAGGACACTGAGATCATGACCTGAGCCGAAGGCAGACGCTTAACGACTGAGCCACCCAGGCACCCCTCATTTGATTCTTTCTTAGATTTTCATATCTCTGCTAAAATTCTCCCATTTGTTTATACACATTGTCTCCTTTTACAGTAGATCATATCATATCATAACATATCAGTCAGAATTATTTAAAATCACCTCTCGGATAGTTCTAATTTCTGGGTCCCATCTGTGTGTAGTTCTGTTAATTGCTTTTGTGTTGTGTGTCTGAGAGAGTATGTCTTTTTTTTGTGTTTCTTATATTTCTGGGTTAAAAGCCACACATTGAGTACAAGACAGTAGAGATTCAAGTAAACAGTATTTACGCCTGGAAATTGGCATACTTTTCTGCTGGACTTTCAGTGAGGGGAATTGAGTCAAGGTAGTCAAATGTTGAGCTTGTCAAAGTTTGGGTCTTGTTGTGAAAGTTACCCTCAGTAAAACATTGGCTTCAAATTCTTCTTTTTTTTTTTTTTATTTTTTTATTGTTATGTTAATCCCCATACATTACATCATTAGTTTTAGATGTAGTGTTCCATGATTCATTGTTTGTGCACAACACCAAGTGCTCCATGCAGAACATGCCCTCCTCAATACCCATCACCAGGCTAACCCATCCCCCCACCCCCCTCCCCTCTAGAACCCTCAGTTTGTTTTTCAGAGTCCATCGTCTCTCATGGTTCGTCTACCCCTCTGATTTGCCCCCCTTCATTCTTCCCCTCCTGCTACCTTCTTCTTTGTTTTTTTTTCTTAACATATATTGCATTATTTGTTTCAGAGGTACAGATCTGAGATTCAACAGTCTTGCACAATTCACAGCGCTTACCAGAGCACATACCCTTCCCAGTGTCTATCACCCAGTCACCCCATCCCTCCTACCCCACCCCCCACTCCTGCAACCCTCAGTTTGTTTCCTGCGATTAAGAATTCCTCCTATCAGTGAGGTCATATGATACATGTCTTCTCCATTTGACTTATTTTGCTCAGCATAATACCCTCCAGTTCCATCCACGTCGTTGCAAATGGCAAGATCTCATTCCTTTTGATGGCTGCATAATATTCCATTGTATCTATATACCACATCTTCTTTATCCATTCATCTGTCGATGGACATCGTGGCTCTTTCCACTGTTTGGCTATTGTGGACATTGCTGCTATAAATATCGGGGTGCACGTACCCTTTTGGATCCCTACTTTTGTATCTTTGGGGTAAATACCCAGTAGTGCAATTGCTGGATCATATGGTAGCTCTATTTTCAACTTTTTGAGGAACCTCCATACTGTTTTCCAGAATGGCTGCACCAGCTTGCATTCCCACCAACAGTGTAGGAGGGTTCCCCTTTCTCTGCATCCCCACCAACATCTGTCATTTCCTGACTTGTTAATTTTAGCCATTCTGACTGGTGTGAGGTGGTATCTCATTGAGGTTTTGATTTGGATTTCCCTGATGCCAAGCGATATTGAGCACTTTTTCATGTGTCTGTTGGCCATTAGGATGTCTTCTTTGGAAAAATGTCTGTTCATGTCTTCTGCCCATTTCTTGATTGGATTCTTTGTTCTTTGGGTGTTGAGTTTGATGAGTTCTTTATAGATTTTGGATACTAGCCCTTTATCTGATATGTCATTTGCAAATATCTTCTCCCATTCTGTCGGTTGTCTTTTGGTTTTGTTGACTGTTTCCTTTGCTTTGCAAAAGCTTTTTATCTTGATGAAGTCCCAATAGTTCATTTTTGCCCTTGCTTCCCTTGCCTTTGGCGATGTTTTTAGGAAGAAGTTGCTTCGGCTGAGGTCGAAGAGGTTGCTGCCTGTGTTCTCCTTTAGGATTTGGATGGACTCCTGTCTCACATTGAGGTCTTTCAACCATTTGCAGTCTATTTCTGTGTGTGGTGTAAGGAAATGGTCCAGTTTCATTCTTCTGCATGTGGCTATCCAATTTTCCCAACACCATTTGTTGAAGAGACTGTCTTTGTTCCATTGCACATTCTTTCCTGCTTTGTCAAAGATGAGTTGACCATAGAGTTGAGGGTCCATTTCTGGGCTCTCTATTCTGTTCCACTGATCTATGTGTCTGTTTTTGTGCCAGTACCATGCTGTCTTGATGATGACAGCTTTGTAATAGAGCTGGAAGTCAGGCATTGTGATTCCACCAGCTTTGCTTTCTTTTTCAACATTCCTCTGGCTGTGCGGGGTCTTTTCTGGTTCCATACAAATTTTAGGATTATTTGTTCCATTTCTTTGAAAAAAGTGGATGGTATTTTGATGGGGATTGCACTGAATGTGTAGATTGCTCTAGGTAGCATTGACATCTTCACAATATTTGTTCTTCCAATCCATGAGCATGGAACGTTTCTCCATTTCTTTGTGTCTTCCTCAATTTCTTTCATGAGTATTTTATAGTTTTCTGAGTACAGATCCTTTGCCTCTTTGGTTAGATTTATTCCTAGGTATCTTATGGTTTTGGGTGCAATTGTAAATGGGATTGACTCCTTAATTTCTCTTTCTTCTGTCTTGTTGTTGGTGTATAGGAATGCCACTGACTTCTGTGCATTGATTTTATATCCTGCCACTTGACTGAATTCCTGTATGAGTTCTAGCAGTTTTGGGGTGGAGTCTTTTGGGTTTTCCACATAAAGTATCATATCATCTGCAAAGAGTGAGAGTTTGACTTCTTCCTTGCCAATTTGGATGCCTTTGATTTCTTTTTGTTGTCTGATTGCTGTGGCTAGGTCTTCCAATACTATGTTGAATAGCAGTGGTGATAGTGGACATCCCTGCTGCGTTCATGACCTTAGGGGGAAAGCTCTCAGTTTTTCCCCATTGAGAATGATATTCGCTGTAGGTTTTTCATAGATGGCTTTTATGATATTGAGGTATGTACCCTCGATCCCTATACTCTGAAGAGTTTTGATCAAGAAAGGATGCTGTACTTTGTCAAATGATTTTTCTGCATCTATTGAGAGGATCATATGATTCTTGTTCTTTCTTTTGTTAATGTATTGTATCACGTTGATTGATTTGCGGATGTTGAACCAACCTTGCAGCCCAGGGATAAATCCCACTTGGTCGTGGTGAATAATCCTTTTAATGTACTGTTGGATCCTATTGGCTAGTATTTTGGTGAGAATTTTTGCATCCATGTTCATCAGGGAGATTGGTCTGTAATTCTCCTTTTTGATGGGGTCTTTGTCTGGTTTTGGGATCAAGGTAATGCTGGCCTCATAAAACGAGTTTGGAAGTTTTCCTTCCATTTCTATTTTTTGGAACAGTTTCAGAAGAATAGGTATTAATTCTTCTTGAAATGTTTGGTAGAATTCCCCTGGGAAGCCATCTGGCCCTGGGCTTTTGTTTGTTGGGAGATTTTTGATGACTGCTTCAATTTCCTTAGTGGTTATAGGTCTGTTCAGGTTTTCTATTTCATCCTGGTTCAGTTTTGGTAGTTGGTACATCTCTAGGAATGCATCCATTTCTTCCAGGTTATTTAATTTGCTGGCATAGAGTTGCTCATAATATGTTCTTATAATTGTTTGTATTTCTTTGGTGTTGGTTGTGATCTCTCCTCTTTCATTCATGATTTTGTTGATTTGGGTCATTTCTCTTTTCTTTTTGATAAGTCTGGCCAGAGGTTTATCAATCTTGTTAATTCTTTCAAAGAACCAGCTCCTAGTTTCGTTGATCTGTTCTACTGTTCTTTTAGTTTCTATTTCATTGATTTCTGCTCTGATCTTTATTATTTCTCTTCTCCTGCTGGGTTTAGGCTTTATTTGCTGTTCTTTCTCCAGCTCCTTTAGGTGTAGGGTTAGGTTGTATACTGGAGACCTTTCTTGCTTCTTGAGAAAGGCTTGTATTGCTATATACTTTCCTCTTAGGACTGCCTTTGCTGCATCCCAAAGATTTTGAATAGTTGTGTTTTCATTTTCATTGATTTCCATGTATTTTTTTAATTCTTCTTTAATTTCCTGGTTGACCCATTCGTTCTTCAGTAGGATGCTCTTTAGCCTCCATGTATTTGAGTTCTTTCTGACTTTTGTCTTGTGATTGAGCTCTAGTTTCAAAGCATTGTGGTCTGAAAATAGGCAGGGAATGATTCCAATCTTTTGGTACCGGTTGAGACCTGATTTATGACCTAGGATGTGATCTATTCTGGAGAATGTTCCATGGGCACTAGAGAAGAATGTGTATTCCGTTGCTTTGGGGTGGAATGTTCTGAATATGTCTGTAAAGTCCATTTGGTCCAGTGTGTCATTTAAAGTCTTTATTTCCTTGTTGATCTTTTGCTTAGATGATCTGTCCATTTCAGTGAGGGGGGTGTTAAAGTCCCCCACTATTATTGTATTGTTGTCAATGTGTTTCTTTGCTTTTGTTATTAATTGCCTTATATAATTGGCTGCTCCCATGTTAGGGGCATAGATATTTACAATTGTTAGATCTTCTTGTTGGATAGATCCTTTAAGTATGATATAGTGTCCTTCCTCATCTCTTATTACAGTCTTTGTTTTAAAATCTAATTTGTCTGATATAAGGATTGCCACCCCAGCTTTCTTTTGGTGTCCATTAGCATGGTAAATGGTTTTCCACCCCCTCACTTTCAATCTGGGGCTGTCTTTGGGTCGAAAATGAGTCTCTTGCAGACAGCATATCGATGGGTCTTGTTTTTTAATCCAGTCTGATAGCCTGTGTCTTTTGATTGGGGCAATGAGCCCATTTACATTCAGGGTAACTATTGAAAGATAGGAATTTAGTGCCATTGTATTGCCTGTAAGGTGACTGTTACTGTATATTGTCTGTATTCCTTTCTGGTCTATGTTGCTTTTAGGCTCTCTCTTTGCTTAGAGGACCCCTTT
>NC_058408.1:34223677-34242351 GCF_002201575.2 Neomonachus schauinslandi | reverse complement strand
GTCATTTTGTGCAGAGGAGAATAGATTAATGAGAGAACAAAATGCTAACAGGGTGACAACGTTCCCAGAAAATATACTCTAAACAAATCAGAAAAGACCTGAAGCAGTCGGAAAAGAAAGGGAAAGAGAGAAAAAAGAAAAAGAAAAAAAAGAAAAAGAAAAAGATAAAGATAAAAACAAACAAAAACAGAACAAAACAAAAAAAACAAAAACAGAATGTGATCAAATATGATCAGGCTGGTGCATAGATCAGTGCCACACACTAGATTTGGGGTGTATTTTGGTCTGTTAGAAGAAAGTGCCTCCCAAAATTTTAAAGAAAGAAAAACTTATATATGTACAAAAATAAGGGTTGATATGATGAAGGGATGGAATATGACTGTAAAGATGGAAATTATAAAAAATTTTATAAAAGGAATTGATAAGAAGTTGTTTGAAAAAAGAAAGAAGAGGATTTTAAAAAAAAGAAAAAAAAAGGGAGAGAACGTGATCAGGCAGGGGAGTAGAAAAAAACCATACACTAGAGATTTAGGGTATATTTTGATCTGTTAGAAGAAACTATCTCAAAATTTTAAAGAGAGAACAACTTATATATATATGCCAAAAATACGGGTAACTACTATGAAGGGATAGAATATGACTCAAAAAATGAAATATAAAAATGTTTTTTAAAAAAGGGATTGATAAGATGTTGGTTGAAAAAGGGAAAAAGAAAAATTCAAAAAAAAAAAGACAGTTAAAAAAAAATTAACTTTGAAAGACTAAAGAATCATGGTAAAAAAGCCATGAATTCTATGTGCATTATTCTCCTAGAGCTGGAGTTCTGCCGTTCTCATTGATCGGTAAACTTGGTCTTGGCTGGCTGTTCTCGCTGATCTTTTGGGGGAGGGGCCTGTTGCCGTGGTTTCCAAATGTCTTTGCCGGAGGTGGAATTGCCCCACCCTTGCCGGTCGGGCTAAGTAATCTGCTCGGGTTTGCTCTCGGGAGCTTTTGTTCCCTGCAAGCTTTCCATACAGCTTTGGAGGCGTAGAGTGAAAATGGCGGCCTCCCAATCTCTGCCCTGGAGGAGCCGAGAACTCGGGGCCCCGCTTCTCAGTGAGCCCCCAGAGAAAAGCCGTCAGTCACTCCCGTCTCCCCGGTCAGTCACTCCGTGCTCACCCGGCCTGTGACTGCGCGTTTCTATCTCTGGCACCCGACCCCGGGTGGAGTCTCCAAACCCAGCAGATCCCTGCGGCGCACTCCCGCGCGGCTCCTCCCGGGGGAGGAAGGGGAGTCTCCCCGGATCTGCCGCTTGTTGGGTCCCTGCTGGAGGAGCAGTGGCCCGACTGTGCCGCGGATCATGGTCTATGGCAACCCCGAGCTGAGAGCCCACGCGTCTGCTCCGCCTCTGCAGCCGGCTTCACCACTCCGATACCTGGGGGCTCTGCCGCACTCAGGCACCCCCGGTCTTTCTGTGACCCCGAGGGTCCTGAGACCACACTGTCCCGGAGGGTTCCACCCCCCGCTTAGCCACCAGAGTGACGTCCCTCGGCGGAGCAGACTTTTAAAAGTTCGGATTTTGTGCTCCGCGGCTCTATCACTTGCCAGAAGCAGCCGACGGAGGCCCCTCCCCCGCCGTCTATCCTCCCGAATATCGCCTCAGATTCACTTCTCCGCACGTCCTACCTTCCAGAAAGTGGTCGTTTTTCTGTTCAGAGACTTGTTGCTATTCTTTTCTTCCATCTCCTGTTGAGTTTGTAGGTGTTCAGAATGGTTTGATCCCTATCCAGCTGAATTCCTGAGAGGAGACGAAATCCAGGTCTCCTACTCCTCCGCCATCTTGCTCTGCCCTCAGCTTCAAATTCTTCTAACATTACCTTATGCTTAAGTGGGGTCTTGGTGGCTGGTGGATTTTTTTAATGTTTCTTTATGACCTTTAGCTTCAGGTTTTCCATGTGATTCTGTACCTTGGAGATTCTCTTTCCATGTTTTTGCCCCTCCAGGCAGTAAACTGCTCTTACTTGTTACTATTTGATGCTTATCAGCCTGGTAGCGGGGCCCAGAGGGACTTTTTCTGTGGTTTTGGTTCAGCTTTAGTTTTGGACAAACTCAGAGCTCCTGGGTCTCTTGGGTGGGCTTCTTAAGTCATCTTCCTCTCCACTGGTGTCAGAAGATCTCTAGTGGCCTGAGCCAGAATGGCTTCCTGCCCCTCCCATCGAGGTAGATGCAGTTTTCTATTTTCTTCCCCTAGACACAATGGGTATTTACCTGTGCTCTGGAGAAAATATAGTTTACCACCCTCTCCTAGTGGCTTAAGGCTTTTTTTCCATAGAAAGAAGGATCTGGACAGGGCTTTGGACATTTTCTGTAGTAATGGCTACTCTTATCCCCCAAGTCTGCAACATGAAGTATCTCCCTGGAGTCTGATATCCTGCCTGTAATCTTCCTAATGAATCCCCAGTGAAGTCAAAGAAAAAGAGTTTTCAGTGGTTTCAAACTGTCCTTGTGTCTGTGGCTTTATACTCACTCTTCCTAGCAATTTGATACAAATTTTAGCTGAAGTGTCTTTGCTTGCATGATCGCACCAACTTCCTTCCATGCCCTGTTCCAAGTAAGCCAGCGCTTACTTACCTCCTGTATCTGCTTGGAGATGTCTGCTTTTCCTCCTATTTCAGATTAGCTGGTTGACCTGCAACTTCAACTTTCAGATATGTTCAAGAAAAGTGGTGATTTTCATCTTTTTCGTGTTGTGAAGTTGGCAACCACACTCTTTTCCAGCTTTCCACAACCTGAGTGGAAGTCCGATATTCTGATATAATCTTTTAAACAAAACTGTGTGTGCCCATACTCAAAAATTCTCAAACCACTGATGTTGAAACTCACAATGAGTATAAAAATGAGGTGATATATGCTCACTGAGGTTTAGAATTCCATCAGTAGGTATGATTTTACTTGAGTACATTGGTTATAGGGACTGAAAAGAGAAAAATAAATAATAGCTCTTTGGAATTTATTATCCTTGTTTTCAGTCAACTTTGGTAAATGTTTCATGGACACGTGGAAAGGTGCATTAATTTTACAGTGATTAAAATCTGCTTTATAGTAATTAAAGCTGTTATTAATTTTTCATTAATTATATTATTTAAAAGCTGCATCTGCTCGCAAACTCTTGAATTGCCAAACTTTTAGTCACTTTGTCCTCATAATTCTAAGAGTTTGAACAAAAAAAGTTAACTCATCTTAATGCAAAAGAAGGAATTCAGTACAATTTTACTTCTTTCAATTCACCTTTATACAATCTTTCTAACATAATGTAAAGTTATCAACTAGGCATTATTTTTGTTAGACACTTCTCTTTTCAAATAGTTTTTACTTCAGCACTTATTTTTGTTAGATAAATTATTAAATAAATGTTTCAACTAACTTCACTGTACTTGCAATCCTTTTATCCTCAGACTTCTTTCCTGGGTTCCCACATTTGATTTATATGTTTGTCAACTGGATTACACCTTAGAATATCTTCTTCAGGAAGGATACATGGTGGAATATTTCTTGAGCTCTTACACATATGAGAATATTCTGCTGCCACAACTCATAAACTTCTCTTTCATCTTTAGTCACTTTTGCATTTCTGCAAATTGGAGGCTTCCAAAGAGTTTCAGAAACAAAATAAGTACTGATGAGAGAAGGGGCTTTGATGAAGTTCGTATCCTTAGGCATCTCAGAAGTCAGAGCCTTGTAGCAGGAGAGAGACTATCAGGATATTTTGCTGGAGCTTGAACTCCATATCTTGAATGTAGGGGTCAAATGCCTGATTGGCTAGAAACTCGCTCCCATTCCTTTTTGATGGCTTGTTTTATTTCATAATGTCTGAATCATTTTTCTATCTTGCCTGGACACACTAGAATAGGAGTATTTCCTCCAAGAAACTCAAATTAGTTTGAATGGTATCATTGAATGATCTCATTGATTTTTGCCGATCTGACTGTTTTCTGCTTTTTCATGGGTATTTCAATGGAAGGGCAAAAGGGAATAAATCGAGTATGGATATTTGAACTTTTTACAACCTTTAAATTTATTCCTTTATGGGGTGCCTGGGTAGTTCAGTGAGTTAAGCCTCTGACTCTTGGTTTCAGCTCAGGTCATGGTCTCAGGGTCTCAGATCAAGCCCCCCTTCATGCTCCACACTGAGTTCAGAGTCTGCTTGAGATTCTCTCTCTCCCTCTGTCCCTCCCTCTGCTCAGTCTCTCTTCCCCCCTTCAAATAAATAAATAAATAATAAATAAATAAAATAAAATCTTTAAAGTTGTTTCTTTATTAAACAAATAATTATGGAGTAACTTATTTATAGTCTATATTATATTTCAAAAAGTTTATTTAACCCTATTTGGACATTTTCACCTGTAAAATAACTACCTATTAAGAAACAATATTTTAGAGTAGATTTTTATATGTGGAATTTCTAGGCCAAGGGTTTTAGTCACATCTCTTGATATATAATGCTGAATTACTTTCCCAATGAAAAAATTTCACCACCAAATAGTTATGTTAGGGTTTAGCTTCCCATTAGGGTGTCAGAAATTACTCCAATCACCATAGACCTGGCTACCAGGAGGGAGCTAATATCAAAGAACTCACTAGGCAAAGAAGTTTCCTGACCCATGGACAATGTGACAGAACTGGAGAGAGGCTGGAACACACCCTTGAGCCAAAGTGTGAGAAAGAGAGTCAAACCAGAGATGAAATTCGAAGGCACTAAGGAAACTAAGGAGAGAAGATGAATGGGTTGAACTGCTAAGAAGTGAGGGTAAAATGGACAGTCCAAATAAGATGCTGAAGTCATAGGGACAAAGCTTAGATAATGCCAGTGCAATTCTCAAATGTGAATGAAAACCAGAAAACAGGCCAGTGTGGCCAGAGAGACACAGACGGCTCCGTCATGACTTCTGCAGGGGACTTTCAAGAAATTCATTCAGAACCTTCAGCAGCTAATCCTCTCTACTCTTAAAAAGCCTTTAGTCCTTCTTACAACAAAAGCCATGGCACCTTCTTTGGTGTCCTCACTAACTCAACACAGTACTGGGATGACATTGAGTGCTCAGTAAACACTTCCTGCACGCTCATTGAACCCAGTTTCTGTATTTGATAATTGCTCAGTGCAGAGGGGGAGACTCTTATGAAAATGCAGACGAGCCACACCCACCCTTTTCCCCTTGTTGGGCTATAAATGTCAAAGAAAAAGAGGAAGTTTCAAGACCAGCCATAGACAAAGACCAAGTAGCTTCAGACCTGGTATCTAAGCCTTGCAAAACGGAAAGCTCAGAATATAAAGAACAGCTATGGGGCTCGGTTCGAGGCTTCATTTCTATTTCAAAATGTGATGAGATGCTAAAGAAGCTAATGTTTTTTAAAACATTCTTGACTCCAGCATCCATGGTAGCACTGAATCATTTGGTGGCTTTGCAGCAGGCAAGTTGAGCAGTGAGCATTTTTCAGTAGTAGTGGTTGAACTAACATTTTCCAAAAAAAAATTTTTTAAAGCCCACAGAATAGTAACTGAATAGCTCATTATTTCCTTTGAAAAGGCTAGACTCTGCAGGTTGTCCCCACCTTTGCCGTTCCCTCTGTGGTGCCGGCTTCATGCAGTTCAGTCCAGAGTGCTTAGGTTGTTTTGGAAGTAAAAAATCTCTGACTTTGAATCTCTCCATCTATACCCGAAAAACACCCAATGCTGACCCAAACTAATCTAGGAGTTTCCAGAGAAGTCTAATAATCCAGTGACAACAGCACCTCAAAATTGTACTCCACTATCCCATTTTCCAAGAATATAACACGTAAGATTTCATTTAAAAATGTAAAATTAATATATCACTCTGTGAGAAAGGCATTTTATAGATGAAACCGCTAGACACAGAGAGGTGGGTGGGTGACCTGTCCAAGAGAACATGCTGGGTAGAAGCCAAACTGGGAACTCGGGAGCAAACTGACCAACTATTTCCTCTATAATCTCACATATTTTTCTCATTGAGGATGGAAAACAACTTAATTAAAGGAAGTTGCAAACACTGGAGGGAAGTGGGATTTCCAAAGCCTTACACCAAATGTGCTGCTTTTCCAGAACATTCCTGTCTCTTCCCAGGAGGGCACATCCCATATCCTAAACCTGCTAGCCAGCAGTTTCTTCACCAAGCAGTCTCTATCAGGCCTTTTCCTGTGGAAAACCAACCCCCCTTCTGTTTGTCCTGTGTGCCGGTGAATTACCCTTAGTTAATTCTGACATTAGCCGGCTTGCAGGATTGTTTTGTAAGAAGTGTTTCTGGTGGTAATATCAGAATCCCTAAAGATGAAAACATTATATAGCACGTG
Source organism: Neomonachus schauinslandi (assembly GCF_002201575.2). NCBI lineage: Eukaryota > Metazoa > Chordata > Mammalia > Carnivora > Phocidae > Neomonachus > Neomonachus schauinslandi. The sequence continues at coordinate 34,236,006 of NC_058408.1, read as the reverse complement.
ATACAACAACTTGGGCAGTCTCGCTTTAGCTTGGGAGCCTGGATAAATAATCACTGGCATGTACTCCTCAGGAGCAAGGTTGGGACCATGTGGGAGAAGGGAATATCTGAGCTGGGGAATAATTTAGAGAGCATGTAAACCAACCTCCTTATTGGACACATGTACCAATGAGGCTTTGAGTTAGTGGTAGAGTCATGAGTAGGAACTGAATCTCCTGATTCCCAGTTTAATGTTCCCCTTCCCACCCACCTACCCAACATCATTCTGCTGATCCAAATAAGAAGAGACACGTATGGGGTCTGATCCCTTGTCCACTACCTACATAAATGACATGCAGAGGTTCTCTTAGCCTTCCTTGGAGTGATTTTGTTGCCATGCTTACTGGCTCTTCATTCTGGCTGGGGCCAACTTCTATGCTCAAGAAGCATAATTTCACAGTACTAATGCCAAGGGATGCCTGTCACTCTCTAACGGGGATGATAGCACTACACTCATGATGTCATTATGAAAATCCAATAAGAATACACAGTCTTATTGACGTGGTCTGCTGAATGGGAAGTTGGCTCTTTTAGGGAGCTTTGGAGGAGGGGGAGGATTGAATCTCTCTCTTTTATTCTGTCCACCATCCTGATTTCCATGTTTGCATTACATTTCAAAGCATGATAAGCCCATCTCTTCATCTCTTGGCAGAGGTGAGACTAACATTAAGCAGATTGATTTCTATTCTCTCCTCTCTTTGTGGCCATTAGACATGTGTTCCACTGGAGTCAGCCCAGTGTGGCCTTGATTAATGCCCACCAGTTACTATGTACTACTTTCCTTCCTACTGGCACTTAGTTCTTGAAAGACTGGTCATGGACAGAGAGCACAATGCAGATGCATGCCAATGAATCCTGATGGTGGGGAATAAGTCAAACTGGAGGCAGAAAACCTTATCTCTGTCTGTTCTCGATCCATACAGACATGGCTCATTTTTTTCCCTCCTGCACAAGCAAGGACATTTGTTCAAAGGCCCACATCTGTAGTAAAAATGTCATGATCTATTGAGCAATCTCATTTAATACCCTAAACCTTGGCTATCTCTTGACTAATTCAGTGATTGCCTCTGTCCAATTTCTTGCTTCCGTAAGGGAGAGCCATAGAAATGCCACAGAGACAGAAACCAGGGGCATATTATGGATAAATAAATGAAATTTGGGATAAAAAAGAAAAGCTCAGTCCAGCCCAGATTCTAATAAGTGACCTGAATGTTAAAAGGTGGGAAAAAAATCATACACACACATAGAGTTGACCCTTGAAAGAAAAGAGGAACATGCTGACCCTTCTGTGGTCAAAACTCAACAACTTTTGGTTCCCCCAAAACCTAACTACTAATAGCCTACTATTGACCAGAAACCTTACTGATAACAGAAACCATGGATTAATAAGTCTTTTGTATGTTATATATATTATATACAGTATTTTCAGCAATAAAGTAAGCTGGAAAAAAGAAAATACTATTAAGAAAAAAATCATCAGGAGGAAAAAATACATTTGTAGCACTTTACCATATATTTATTGAAAAAACATCTGAGTCTGGGGGGGACAGGAGTGCCAGCAGGTCTGTGGTAGAGGGCCTGCCCTGGCTGATGGTGATGATCACTGCCTGGAGGCCTTGGATCAGTAGCAGTGGCAGTTGCCAGGCTGGCCGTGGGTGGGGACAATAGCAGAGAGTTCCAGTACAGCTGCCCCATCTGCCTGGAGCTTTACCACGGCCCATGGCTGTGGCAGCTGCCAACACAGGTGAGTGCCTAGCCTCCAGGAGCCTGGGAGACCAAGAGTCAGGGCTATCAGAGGAGGGATCTGTGCCTGGCCCAGGAGGGCCCCAGGCCCCATGCTGCCTGGTGCAACTCCAGAGCCAGACAGGGAGAACTCAGGCAAGGGCTCTGGGCATGGGGCTCCCTGTGCAGTACTGTCCTGCCCTCTGGCTCGGTCCTCTGCTTCACCCCAACCTCCTGCCCACCTGCCCCTGCCAGGTGCTGGACCTGAATTCCCCATTAGCACACAGGGCAAACTGAAGGGTCCCAGGCACCCAGGGGTCTGCTGCCTCTGCAGGCCTCCTGGGGACACAGAGGGCAGCAGGCCAACCTCTGTGCCAGTCACCTTCCATTGGGTCCTGTGGAGACTGTGGTGGGCAGTTGTAAATAAATGCCTTATGGTTTTTGCTGTCAACTCTTAAAAAAAATCCTGGTATAAGTGGACCTGTCCAGTTCAACCTCAGGTTGTTCAAGAGTCAACTGTATAGGTTAAATATATGTGATAAATCTATCTTTCACCTTGCCCAACAATTCATATGCAACTCTACATTTCCTCAAGGATAATCTCAGTGCAACATTTCCATAAGAAAGACCAGTTGATTCCTGTGGCAGATTGTAGTTATCAAAAATGGCCACCACAATTTTTTCAATTGACATGCTTTTCCAGAACCTTGCCACTCTGCATCAAAAAGTAAAAGCTCTTTTCCTTCCCTTTGCCCTGGGAAGTTTTATGATGTGTCAACATAGAGAATGTGGTAGAAGGGACATGGTGTGACTTCTAATGCTATCTTAGAATAGGCAACAGATCTTCTGCCCGGCACTCCTTGCTCTTTCTCTTTCTTATATTCTCTACGTTGGAACCCAGCCATCATGTTGTGAGGAAGCCCAAGCCACACTGGGAGGTGCCTGTGTGTGTTCTGGTTGTCATTCCCAGTTAAGATTTCAGCGGAGCATCAGTGTCAACTCCAAACACCTGAGTGAATAAGCCGTCAGATGACTCTAGTTTTCACTCTTCAAGCTGCTGTGGGGAGGAGACAAATTATCCCTGCTGAGCCTTGCTCAAATTGCAGATTCAGGGTAAAGTAAGTGCTGTCATTGTTTTAAGCTATTAAGATTTAAAGTGGCTTGTTATGTAGCCATAATAACTAGACCAGATTTTGGTATCAGAAGTGGAGAGCTCTCATCAAAAACTGAAAGTGGTTTTGGGACCAAGAGGAGGGTAAACTTTGGAAAGCCCTTGAGGAGTCTGTTAGCTGAGGTCTGGTTGTCTCTGAGGCTTTTAAAGAAGTGAGGAAAATAATAATGGAAGCTCAAGGAAAGGCGCCCTTGTTATAAAGTGACAAAAAGTTTAGCAACATTATCACCTATAACGACATAGGAAATAGAAATTTCACCTAATGAACTGCATGATCTAGCTAAGGAGATTCCCAGGCAGAATGTTAAAGGTGTTATTTAGCTTCTTTTTGTTATTTATAGTATAATGCCAGAAGAAAACAAACCAAAGAAAGCTTTGTTAAATAAACAAAAACAAAAACAAAAACCAGTTCTTGCTCTTTCTCAGTACCAGCCTCTCCAAATGGCAAATGATGCTAAAAGTAACAAATAGTTTCCAAACAAAGGTCAAATCCAGAGCTGCATCAGAAAGGGCAAAGCTAGGGCTTCATCTAAAAAGGAAACCAATGTTGTAATTACACAACCGTACGCTGAAATCTCAGAAAAATTTAAGGTGACATCCCAAGCTCCTGTTGGTCCTGTGATTGTAAGGTCATGCCTCACAGAAAGTGTCTGTTAAAAAATAAAACTAAGAATCTGAAAGGTGCTGTCTTATAGCAGCCTTAGGGTACACCCAAGGTAGAATTTCTCAGAAATTTTGTGGCTATGTGGCTACTCTTGTCTGAGGGAGTAAACCGTAATAAAATGTTTAGAGCAAAACATAAAGTTGAAAAGAGCTTAGCAAACTAGGAGTAGGGTTGAAGTTCTTCAATCTGATAGAGAATAGCCACAAAAAAATCCACAGTTAAAACATCAGACTTAAGAGAAAAGATTGAATGTTTTCCTCCCTAATACAAGGAACAAGTCAAAGATGACCACTCTCAGTATTTCTATTATCTGGGTATCTAGCCAAGACAATTAGGCAAAATAAATAAGTGTGTAAGTAAGCAAATAAATAAATGAATGAAGAAGAAATAAAAAACTTCCAGATTGAAAAGAATGAAATAAATCTATTTATCTCTATTTTCAGATGACGTGATATTGCATCAAGGAATCCACCACTCTTAGAACCAATAAAGAGTGCATGATACAAGCTCAATCTAGAAAAATCTGTTGTATTTCTATGTACTAGCAATGAATAATCTGAAACGAAATGAGAATAAAATTCCATTATAATAGTATCAAGATGAGTAGGATACTTAGGAATAAATTGAATAAAAAAGGTTCAAAACTTACACTCTGAAAACCACAAAACATCATTGAAAGAAATTAAAGAAAATCCAAATAAATAGAAATACATCCCATGTTCATGGATTGAAAGTCTTAATATTGTTAAGATGGTGATATGTTAATTGATCTATAGATTCAGTGCATTCCCTATCAAAATCCCAGCTCTCATATTTTGCAATAATTGACACTTTTATCTTGAGATTCATATGGAAATCCAAGGGACCAAAAATAGCCTAAATAATCTTGAAAAAGTAAAACAAAGTTGTAGGACTCACACTTTTCATTTTCAAACTTACTACAAAGATATAGTAATCAGGACAATGTCATACTGGCATAAGAATAGATGTAAAAATCAATGGAATAGAATGAAGAGTCCAGAAACAAACCCTTACATTTATGGGCAGTTGATTTGAGACAAGGATGTCAAGACAATTCAACAGGAAATGCATAGTCTTTTTAATAAATGGTGTTGAAACAACTGGATATCCATATGCAAAAATACACAAGACACAAAAATTGTCTCAAAATGGATCATAGATCCAAATGTAAAAGCTAAAAGTACAAAACTTTTAAAAGAAAACATAGAAGTTGCAGTACCTGGGTGGTGCAGTCAGTTGAGTGCCTGACTCTTGGTTTCAGCTCAGGTGGTGATCTCAGGATCATGGGATTGAGCCCCACCTAGGACTCTGTGCTCAGTGCAGAGTCTGCAGAGTCTCTCCCGCTCGCTGCCCCTCCCCCACTCAATAAATAAATCTTAAAAAAAAAAAAGAGGAAAACATAGAAGTAAATCTTCATGACCTTGGCTTTGTTAATGGTTTCTTAGATAGGACACCAAAAACAACAACAACAAAATAACAAATAGATAAATTGGATTTCACCAAATTAAAAGCCTTTTGATACAAATGGTTTGATACATCAACAAAGTGAAAAGACAACCCATAGAATAAAAGGAAATATTTTCTAGTTATATATCTGGTAAAGGGATTATATCCAGACTATATAAAGAACATACAGGACTCAATAATAAAAAAGATAAATAACCCACTTTTAAAATGGACAAAAGATTTGAATAGACAATTCTCCCAAGAAGATATACAAATGGCCAATAAGCACATGCAAATATGCTCAACATTGTAGTCATTAGGGAGAGTCAAATAAAAAATCACAATGAGATATCACCACATCATATCTATCAGAATATAGTCAAAAAGACATATAGTAATGTGTTAATGAAGATGTGCATAAACTGGAACTTTCATACATTGTTGGTGGCATGTAAAAATGGGGCAACCACTTTGGAAAAGAGTTTGGCAGTTCCTCAAAATGTCAAACATAAAGTTACCATATGACTCAGGAATTCTACTTTTTGTTATATACCCTAAGAAAATAAAAACATACTTTCATCAAAAAAAAAAAAGTCATTACACAAATGTTCATAGCAGCATTACTCATAATAGCTCAAAAATGGAAAGAACTCAAATGCCTATCATCAGATGAATGGATAAATAAAATATGACATATCCATCCAATGGAATTTTACTTGGCAATAAAAATTATGAAATACTAGTATATACTATAACATGGATGAACTGTGAAAACAATACACTAAGGGAAGGAAGCCAGACACATATGATTTCATTTCTATGAAGTGTCCAGAAAAGGCAAGTCTTGAAAGATAAAAAGAAGACGAGTGGTTGTCTAGCACTGCAAGTTTGGGGAGGAAGAATGGGGAGTGAATGCTAATGGGTAAGGGATGTCTATCGGGATAATGAAATGTTCTAAAATTAGATTACAGTGATGATCACACAATTCTTTGCGTATGTTAAAAACCACTGAATTGTATACCTTAATGGGTGAATTGTATGATATGTGAATTATATTTCAATAAGGCTTTTTTTTTAAATAAAAAAATCAAGGTTGTGAAAGATAAAGAAAGACAGCAAAACTGTCACATGTTGGAGAAGACTCAAGAGACATTATAACTAGATGCAATGCAGTGCTCTGGGTTGAATCCTGGAATTTTAAGATATTAATGGAAAAATTAGAAAAATCTGAGTAGAGTCTATATGTTAAAGAAAAGGAAAATGCATCAGACTCTTGAATGACTACAGGCAAGAACTAACCACTTCTTATAGAGCAGGGAAGCATTACACAGAAGCCAGGAGCAAATCCCAGATGGCAGAGCCAATAATAATAATAGTGAATCATTCCCAGGAAGTAGGACCAAGCTCTAATCAGGGATTGGCAAAGATTTCACATTTACCACGAACCAATGAATATGGGATGTTTCCAGTTTTCCCACTTTATGAATGGTAGATGTATTACGGTATCTTAATTCTTGTCTTACAATTTAGGTTAGTTGTGTAGGGTTCAGGCAACTCATCTCTTTAGTTCCCAGGTCTTCACATGGAGAAGAACTCCATTCAAGCTACTGTACTTGAGGAAAACACCCAACGAGGCTTCTCTACACCTGAATCTGACTCAGACAATAAGATACTGGGCCTTAATATGATGCTGAAATGGGATAAGACTTTGAAGGGTCTTAGAGAAGGGGCAAATATTTTGCATGTGGGAGGGAGGTGCATTAGGCCAGATGATAGTCTGTGGTAGGATGTATTTTTCAAAAACAGCCACAGCAATATTTCCAGTCCTATATACTCTTCTGGAACTTTGCATTCCCCATCAAGAGTTGAAATCTATTTCTCTATCTCTTGAGCCTGGGCAGGCTTGTGGCTACCCCGACAGATAGAAAGTGATGGAAGTGATGCAGTGTGACTTCCCAGGCTAGGTTAGAAATGGTGATACAGCTTCTGCTTGGATTTCCTTCTCTTGGTTATTCACCTTTGAAACTCGGGTATCATGTTGTATGAAAGCCCCAGTCACATGGAGACGTCATGTGTAAGTATTCCCTTCAACAGCCCATTATTCACTACCAGATGTTTGAATGAATGAGAGATAATTCAGTGCCCAGACTTCAAGCTGCCTTGGCTGATGCTGAGTGGAGCAGAGATGAACTATCCCTGCTAAGCCCATCCCAAACCTGAGCAAAAGATACAATGCCATTGATTTAAGCCATTAAATTTTGGAATTGTTTGTTATACTGGGATACACTAGGATGTTATGCTGTTACAATGGGAACAATCCCAGTAGCAAGTATTTCTCTGTACCCAGCATATGGCACTGATTACTTTTCCTAATCAAAACATACATACAAAAACGCACAGATCTCAAATTTTCAAGGAATATGATATATATATCATATATACACCCTCACAACCACATCCCAGAAGAAGAAATAAAATGTTTTTTCTGTCAGAGAAATTTTCCTCATTCCCACACAGTAGTGTGATGGAGCCAGCTTGCCGTGCCTCATGCGAGTCAACTGTCTATACCCATTCTCAACTCCTCATGCAGTCAAGTCATGGTGGCAGCAGGAAATCTTGAAATTGAGAGTATTTACAGCATGAAAATCAGCAAATGCTATAAATTAGGACTTTCAGCCCACCCCACCTGCACTGGTTGTTAAACATTTAACAGACACTATCGCTCATGCCTTCTTCCAGTCAGTTCTTCCACGCTCCCGAGGCAAATACTTTTTAAATTTCTCTCGCTATAGCTTGTTTTGTCTATTTCTAGATTTCTTATCATGGGCTCATACAGTGTGCATTTTTCTGTGTTTGCCTTCTTTCACTTAAAATAATGTTTAGAAATTTATCCATGTTGCTGATTCTATCCATAATTCACTTTTTTTTTTTAATTGCTGAGCTGTATTCATTGTATGAACATGCAACAATTTCATTATCTTTTGTTGGTGAACATTTGGGCTGTGCCCCCAATATTGAGCTACTATGAATGCAGCATGGTATTATTATACCTGTCTTCTTGTGGACATGTCTTCATTTCTCTCTAGTAAATATCTAGGAATGTATTGCTGGGTCACAACATAGAGGTATGTTTAACCTTATTAGAACAAGAGAAACAGTTAACCAAAGTGGTGGTAACATTTTCCTCAGCCACAGGCAATGTACAAGGATTTCAGTAGTTCTACATACTTGTCAAGATTTGGTATAACTGGCATTTGACTTTAGACCTAGTCATGGGCACATATGGTATGTCATTTTGGTTTCAATGTGTATATCTCTGACAAGATGTTGAGCCTCTTTTTATGTCCTCAATCTTGTGATCAATGGCTATTTGTAGCTTCTTTTTAAACTGTCTGTTCAAGCATTCATTTCTATTGGATTGTTTGTTTTCTTATAATTCATTTGTAGAGGTTCTTCATACATTTTTTAGGCAAGTCTTTTGCTCTCTCCCTATGTATGTATGTATGTATGTATGTATGTATGTATGTATGTATCTATCTATCATCTATCTATCACCTATCTATCAGTCATCTATCTAGCTATCAGTATTTTTTCCAGTTTGTGGCTTGCCTATTCTTTTCTGGCTAATGCTTTTCATGTTCTGTAAAAACACAAAGTTCTTTAACTTCCCCTAGGTTGCAAAGACATTCTCTTATGTTTTCTTCTAGCAGTTTAGGACTCTAGCTAGTGGTGAGATTTATTAGATATCATAAATAAAAGTTAATGCACATTGATAAGTAAGATAGGGGTTGGGGATCATTTTTGATCCATACTTTTATCAGCATCCCAGCATTATTTAAAATTAACTTTGTTTTTCTAGTATACACCTTTCTCTTCCCCAGTTGAATCAGCACAGTGATTTGGTTGAAAATTAATTGTCTGTATATATGTGGTTATATCTTGGACTATCTAATCTGTTCTGTTGATCAATTTATCTATGTCTGTGGTACTACCACCCTATCCTACTTACTGGAACTTTATAAAAAGTCTTCCAATCAAGTAGTATCAGTCCTTATTGTTCATGATTGTTTTGACTCTTCCAGATCACTTTATATTCTCATATAAGCTGTAGAAATAGTTTGTCAGTATCTTTGTAAAAAAAAATCCTGTTTGTTTTATATTCAGATTATGTTGAATGCATTACATCTTTCCATTATGTTGGGGAGAATGGACAACAATACTGACTCTCTCAAATATGGTATATCTATTTATTTATGTCTTTTAAAGTTTTTTTAGCAACAATTTCAGTTTTCAGTGTAGAGGTTGGGTTTACCTTTAGTTAGATTTATTCCTAAATCTAAGATGTGTTTTTGAGGCTAATGGAAATAGTATGCTCTTGTGTTCTTTCTGATTGCTGGGAAAAAACTTAATATCTTACCATTAATAATGATATTAAATATAGAGATTTCATAGATATGAAATTTCATAGATATCTAACAGATCAAGACAGTTCCTTTGTATTCTAGTTTGCTTTGAGTTATCATTATAAATGGATATTGAATTTTGTCATTTTTTTTCCATCTACTGAGATATCATATGGCTTTGTTCTGTATTCTGTTAATATTGTGAATTACATCGACTGATTTTTCTAACATTTCAACTTCGTCTTCCTAGTAGAAACACTACTTGGTCAGGATTTATTATCTTTTTTATTTACTTCTGGATCATCTTTACTAATGTTTCATTAAAATTATATCTATGGTCATGAGGAATATTAGTCTAAAAATTTATTTCCTTGTAAATATCTTTGTCAGGTTTTGATATCAGGTTTATACTGGTCTTATAAAAGAAGTTAGGAAATATTCCTTCCTTCTTTGTTTTCAGAAAGAGTTTGTGTAAAATTGGTGTTATTTTTTCTTCAAATGTTTAATGGAATTTATTACAAAGGCAATTAGGACTGAAATTTTCTTTCTGGGAATATTTTTATTACAAATTCAACCATTTTAATAGACATATGGCTATTTAAACTCTCCATTTCATATCCCTTTCGGTTTTTCACGGAATTTATACATTTCATCTAAGTTTTTTATTTATCGGCATAAAATTATACCTAATATCTCATTGCTTTATTGATTTTCATAAGCTTTGTAATGATGTTCTCTTGATATTGATAATTTGTGATTTTGTTGTTTTGTTTATTTTGAAGGAGTTTATAAACTTATTAATATTTCAAAAGGATAAACTTGAATTTCTTGATTTTCTCTGTCTTTTAGTTTCATATAAAAGGAGTCATATAATATGTGCTCTTTTACATGTCTTTCTGAGAGCATCCTGATTTTTAAATTAATCTACGTTGTTGCAGGTATCCATTGTTTTTTCCTTTTTAATGCTCAGTAATAGTCATTGTACGTATACACACGGTTGAAGGATATTTGAGTTGTTTCCTGTTTGGGGCTATTCTGAATATAGCCACTGTAAATATTTGAGTACAAGCTTTTGTGTAGACACGTTTTTAGTTCTCTTGGGTAAATATCTAAAAATTGAATTGCTAAGTTTCATGGTTTTTGTATGTATAATTTTTTAAGAAAAGGACGGATTTTTTTCTTAAGTGGTTATGTCATTTTCCAGTAATGCGTGAGAGTTCCAGTTGTTCCACAGCCTTATCAACACTTGCATTTGTCAGGTGTGTTTTTTATTTCTTTCTAATTTTAGCTATTCTAATATGCCTGAAGTATTATACCATTGTGGTTTTAACTTACATTTTTCAGGTGACCAAAGATGTTGAGCATGCTTCCTGTGCTTATTGACCGTTCACTTATCTTCTTTTGTTAAACATCTTTTTGAAATTTTTGCCATGGTCTTAATTGCTTGTTTGTTTTCTTACAGTTGATTTGTAAGTGTTCTATATGTTTTCTGAATATAATTCCATGTCCGATATGACTACTCTTCCAGGCAGTGGCTTGCATCTTGATTTCTTAATGGTGTCTTCAGAAGAGCAGAAGGTTATGATTTTGATGAGGTACAATTTATCCAACTTTTATGTTTCATGCTTTTTGTGTCCTACCTAATAAGACTTTACCTATTTCCATGTCACAAAATTTTTTTCTCTAATGTTTCCTTCTAGAAGTTTTAGAGTTTTACTTTAGAAAACATTAAATGCTATTTTAATAATAGGTTATAACAATTACTATAAGAACACAACGATGTTAGTAATTGGTATAACTGAATACACTTTTTCAGAAAAGCAACTGGACTTCAACGGCATCTCTATATTGCTTCTGGATGTGTTAAATTGATAATACACACTTAAAATTTTTTTTATTTATGCTAAGTGAAATAAGTCAGACAGAGAAAGACACATACCGTGTGATTTCACTTATATGTGGAATCTAAAAAACAAAACCCAAAACAGACTAAAATACAGAGAACAAACTAGTGGTTGACAGAGGAAAGTTGGGTGGGAAGATGGGTGAAATAAAGGGGATTGTGTGGTAGGAACTTCCAGTTTTAAAATAAATAAGTCACAGAGATGGAAAGTACAGCATAGGGAATATAATCAATAATATTGAAACAATGTTGTATGGTGACAGATGCTGACTACACTTATAGTGGTGAGCGCTGAGTAATGAATGTATGGAATTACTGAATCACTAGGTTGTACACCTGAAACTAATATAATATTGTAGAGTTTGCTCTTACTTTTAGGTATATGATTCATTTTGTATTAGTTTGGGTTACAATGAAAGGTAAAGTTTGAGGTTCATGTGTTTCCTTAGGAATGAGCAGTTGTTCCAGTATTATTTGTAGAAAAGATTCTATTTCCCAACTAAATTACCTGTCCTTTTTGTCAAAAATCAATTATGGATCGGGCGGAGCAAGATGGCGGAGGAGTAGGAGACCTGGATTTCGTCTCCTCTCAGGAATTCAGCTGGATAGGGATCAAACCATTCTGAACACCTACAAACTCAACAGGAGATCAAAGAAAAGAAGAGCAACAACTCTCTCATCAGAAAAGCGACCACTTTCTGGAAGGTTTTTTCTGATTTGTTTAGAGTATATTTTCTGGGGACGTTGTTACTCTGCTAGCATTTTGTTCTCTCATTAATCTATTCTCCTCTGCACAAAATAACAAGACGGAAAAAATCACCTCAACAAAAAGAACAAGAGGTAGTACCGACTGCCAGGGACCTACTCAATACGGACATTAGTATGATGTCAGATCTAGAGTTCAGAATCATCATTTTAAAGATACTAGCTGGGCTTGAAAAAAATATGGAAGTTATTAGAG
>NC_058408.1:34143866-34223667 GCF_002201575.2 Neomonachus schauinslandi | reverse complement strand
AAAGGGGTCCTCTAAGCAAAGAGAGAGCCTAAAAGCAACATAGACCAGAAAGGAATACAGACAATATACAGTAACAGTCACCTTACAGGCAATACAATGGCACTAAATTCCTATCTTTCAATAGTTACCCTGAATGTAAATGGGCTCATTGCCCCAATCAAAAGACACAGGCTATCAGACTGGATTAAAAAACAAGACCCATCGATATGCTGTCTGCAAGAGACTCATTTTCGACCCAAAGACAGCCCCAGATTGAAAGTGAGGGGGTGGAAAATCATTTACCATGCTAATGGACACCAAAAGAAAGCTGGGGTGGCAATCCTTATATCAGACAAATTAGATTTTAAAACAAAGACTGTAATAAGAGATGAGGAAGGACACTATATCATACTTAAAGGATCTATCCAACAAGAAGATCTAACAATTGTAAATATCTATGCCCCTAACGTGGGAGCAGCCAATTATATAAGGCAATTAATAACAAAAGCAAAGAAACACATCGACACCAATACAATAATAGTGGGGGACTTTAACACCCCCCTCACTGAAATGGACAGATCGTCTAAGCAAAAATTCAACAAGGAAATAAAGACTTTAAATGACACACTGGACCAAATGGACTTTACAGACATATTCAGAACATTCCACCCCAAAGCAACGGAATACACATTCTTCTCTAGTGCCCATGGAACATTCTCCAGAATAGATCACATCCTAGGTCATAAATCAGGTCTCAACCGGTACCAAAAGATTGGAATCATTCCCTGCCTATTTTCAGACCACAATGCTTTGAAACTAGAGCTCAATCACAAGACAAAAGTCAGAAAGAACTCAAATACATGGAGGCTAAAGAGCATCCTACTGAAGAACGAATGGGTCAACCAGGAAATTAAAGAATAATTAAAAAATTCATGGAAACCAATGAAAATGAAAACACAACTATTCAAAATCTTTGGGATGCAGCAAAGGCAGTCCTAAGAGGAAAGTGTATAGCAATACAAGCCTTTCTCAAGAAACAAGAAAGGTCTCAAGTACACAACCTAACCCTACACCTAAAGGAGCTGGAGAAAGAACAGCAAATAAAGCCTAAACCCAGCAGGAGAAGAGAAATCATAAAGATCAGAGCAGAAATCAATGAAATAGAAACTAAAAGAACAGTAGAACAGATCAACAAAACTAGGAGCTGGTTCTTTGAAAGAATTAGCAAGATTGATAAACCCCTGGCCAGACTTATCAAAAAGAAAAGAGAAATGACCCAAATCAACAAAATCATGAATGAAAGAGGAGAGATCACAAACCAACACCAAAGAAACACAAACAATTATAAGAACATATGAGCAACTCTATGCCAGCAAATTAGAGAACCTGGAAGAAATGGATGCATTCCTAGAGATGTATCAACCACCAAAACTGAACCAGGATGAAATAGAAAACCTGAACAGACCTATAACCACTAAGGAAATTGAAGCAGTCATCAAAAATCTCCCAAAAATCAAAAGACCAGGGTCAGATGGCTTCCCAGGGGAATTCTACCAAACATTTCAAGAAGAATTAATACCTATTCTTCTGAAACTGTTCCAAAAAATAGAAATGGAAGGAAAACTTCCAAACTCATTTTATGAGGCCAGCATTACCTTGATCCCAAAACCAGACAAAGACCCCATCAAAAAGGAGAATTACAGACCAATATCCCTGATGAACATGGATGCAAAAATTCTCACCAAAATACTAGCCAATAGGATCCAACAGTACATTAAAAGGATTATTCACCACGACCAAGTGGGATTTATCCCTGGGCTGCAAGGTTGGTTCAACATCCGCAAATCAATCAACGTGATACAATACATTAACAAAAGAAAGAACAAGAATCATATGATCCTCTCAATAGATGCAGAAAAATCATTTGACAAAGTATAGCATCCTTTCTTGATCAAAACTCTTCAGAGTATAGGGATCGAGGGTACATACCTCAATATCATAAAAGCCATCTATGAAAAACCTACAGCGAATATCATTCTCAATGGGGAAAAACTGAGAGCTTTCCCGCTAAGGTCAGGAACGCAGCAGGGATGTCCACTATCACCACTTGTATTCAACATAGTATTGGAAGTCCTAGCCACAGCAATCAGACAACAAAAAGAAATCAAAGGCATCCAAATTGGCAAGGAAGAAGTCAAACTCTCACTCTTTGCAGATGATATGATACTTTATGTGGAAAACCCAAAAGACTCCACCCCAAAACTGCTAGAACTCATACAGGAATTCAGTCAAGTGGCAGGATATAAAATCAATGCACAGAAGTCAGTGGCATTCCTATACACCAACAACAAGACAGAAGAAAGAGAAATTAAGGAGTCGATCCCATTTACAATTGCACCCAAAACCATAAGATACCTAGGAATAAATCTAACCAAAGAGACAAAGGATCTGTACTCAGAAAACTATAAAATACTCATGAAAGAAATTGAGGAAGACACAAAGAAATGGAAAAACGTTCCATGCTCATGGATTGGAAGAACAAATATTGTGAAGATGTCAATGCTACCTAGAGCAATCTACACATTCAGTGCAATCCCCATCAAAATACCATCCACTTTTTTCAAAGAAATGGAACAAATAATCCTAAAATTTGTATGGAACCAGAAAAGACCCCGCATAGCCAGAGGAATGTTGAAAAAGAAAAGCAAAGCCGGCGGCATCACAATTCCGGACTTCCAGCTCTATTACAAAGCTGTCATCATTAAGACAGCATGGTACTGGCACAAAAACAGACACATAGATCAATGGAACAGAATAGAGAGCCCAGAAATGGACCCTCAACTCTATGGTCAACTCATCTTTGACAAAGCAGGAAAGAATGTCCAATGGAACAAAGTCTCTTCAACAAATGGTGTTGGGAAAATTGGATAGCCACATGCAGAAGAATGAAACTGGACCATTTCCTTACACCACACACAAAAATAGACTCCAAATGGTAGAAAGACCTCAATGTGAGACAGGAGTCCATGAAAATCCTAAAGGAGAACACAGGCAGCAACCTCTTTGACCTCAGCCTAAGCAACTTCTTCCTAGAAACATCGCCAAAGGCAAGGGAGGCAAGGGCAAAAATGAACTATTGGGACTTCATCAAGATAAAAAGCTTTTGCAAAGCAAAGGAAACAGTCAACAAAACCAAAAGACAACCAACAGAATGGGAGAAGATATTTGCAAATGACATATCAGATAAAGGGCTAGTATCCAAAATCTATAAAGAACTCATCAAACTCAACACCCAAAGAACAAAGAATCCAATCAAGAAATGGGCAGAAGACATGAACAGACATTTTTCCAAAGAAGACATCCAAATGGCCAACAGACACATGAAAAAGTGCTCAATATCGCTCGGCATCAGGGAAATCCAAATCAAAACCTCAATGAGATACCACCTCACACCAGTCAGAATGGCTAAAATTAACAAGTCAGGAAATGACAGATGTTGGCGGGGATGTGGAGAAAGGGGAACCCTCCTCCACTGTTGGTGGGAATGCAAGCTGGTGCAGCCACTTTGGAAAACTGTATGGAGGTTCCTCAAAAAGTTGAAAATAGAGCTACCATATGATCCAGCAATTGCACTACTGGGTATTTACCCCAAAGATACAAAAGTAGGGATCCGAAGGGGTACGTGCACCCCGATGTTTACAACAGCAATGTCCACAATAGCCAAACTGTGGAAAGAGTCAAGATGTCCATCAACAGATGAATGGATAAAGAAGAAGTGGTATATATATACAATGGAATATTATGCAGCCATCAAAAGGAATGAGATCTTGCCATTTGCAACGACGTGGATGGAACTGGAGGGTATTATGTTGAGTGAAATAAGTGAAACAGAGAAAGACATATATCATATGATCTCACTGATATGAGTAATTCTTAATCTCAGGAAACAAACTGAGGGTTGCTGGAGTGGGGGGTGGGTTGGGAAGGATGGGGTGACTGGGTGATAGACACTGGGGAGGGTATGTGCTCTGGTAAGCGCTGTGAATTGTGCAAGACTGTTGAATCTCAGATCTGTACCTCTGAAACAAATAATGCAATATATGTTAAGAAAAAAAAAAAGAAGAAGAAGAAGGTAGTGGGAGGGGAAGAATGAAGCGGGGGAAATCGGAGGGGTAGACGAACCATGAGAGACGATGGACTCTGAAAAACAAACAGGGTTCTAGAGGGGAGGGGGGTGGGAGGATGGGTTAGCCTGGTGGTGGGTATTGAGGAGGGCACATTCTGCATGGAGCACTGGGTGTTATGCACAAACAATGAATCATGGAACACTTCATCTAAAACTAATGATGTAATGTATGGGGATTAACATAAGAATAAAAAATAAATAAATAAAAATCAATTATGTGTTGTTTTATTCTGGACTTTCTATTCTGTTTCATAATCTATGTTTGTTTTGGCCTTTTAAAATTTCTATCAGCAATGTTTTGTAGTCTTCTGTGCACAGGTTTTACATATATTTTGTTAAATTTCTCCACAAATATTTCATACTTGGATACTATAAAAATGGTATTGTATTTACTATTTCCATTTTCAATTTTCCATTGCTAGCTTACAGGAATATTAGCCTATTATGCTGCTTTCTTTCTAAACTCTTGTATTTTGGTAGTTTTTAGTAGATTCTTTTTTTCTCTTTTTAAAATTTAAATTCAATTACCCAAATATTTCAGATGTAGTGTTCAATAATTTATCAGTTGCATATAACACCCAGTGTTCATCACATCACATGCCCTCCTTAATGCCTATCACCCAAATACCCCATCCCCCAACCCATTTCCCCTCCAGCAACCCTCAGTTTGTTTCCCAGAGTCAAGAGTCTGTCATGGTTTGTCTCCCTCTCTGATTTCTTCCCATTCAGTTTTCCTTCACTTCCCCTAGGATCTTCTTCACTGTTTCTTATATTCTACATATGAATGAAACCATTTAATAATTGTCTTTCTTTGATTGACTTATGTTGCTCAGCATAATACCCTCCAGTTCCATCCACGTCAATATAAATATAAGTATTCATCCTTTCTGATGGCTAATATTCTATTGTATATATAAACCACATCTTCTTTATCCATTCATCTGTCGATGGACATCTCAGCTCTTTCCTTAGTTTGGCTATTGTGGACATTGCTGCTGTGAACATTAGGGTGTAGGTGCCCCTTCGGATCACTACATTTTTATCTTTGGGGTAAATACCCAGTAGTGTAATTGCTGGGTCATAGGGTAGGTCTATTTTTAATTTCTAGAGGAACCTCCATACTGTTTTCCAGAGTGGCAGCACCAGCTTGCATTCCCACCAACAGTGTAAGAGGGTTTCCCTTTCTTCACATCCTCACCAACATTTGTTGTTTCCTGACTTGTTTATGTTTGCCATTCTGACTGGTGTGAGGTGGTATCTCATTGTGGTTATAATTTGCATTTCCCTGATGCTGAGTGATGTGGAGCATTGTTTCATTTGTCTGTTGGCCATTTGGATGTCTTCTTTGGAGAAATGTCTGTTCGTGTCTTTTGTCCACTTCTTGACTGGATTATTTGTTTTTGGGTGTTGAGTTTGATAATTTCTTTATAGATCTTGGATACTAGCCCTTTATCTGATATGTCATTTGCAAATATCTTCTCCCATTCAGTAGGTTGCCTTTTAGTTTTGTTGACTGTTTCCTTTGCTGTGCAGAAGTTGTATCTTGATGAAGTTCCAATAGCTCATTTTTTAATTTGTTTCCCTTGCCTTTGGAGATGTGTCTAGCGAGAAGTTGCTGCAGCCAAGGTGGAAGAGGTTGCTGCCTGTGTTCTCCTCTAGGATTTTGATGGATTTCTGTCTCACATTGAGGTCTTTCATCCATTTTGAGTTTATCTTTGTGTATGGTGTAAGAAGATGGTGAAGTTTCATTTTCCTACATATGGCTGTCCAATTTTCCCAGCACCATTTATTGAAGAGATTGTCCTTTTTCCATTGGATATCCTTACCTGCTTTGTCAAAAATTAGTTGAACAGAGAGTTAAACGTCCATTTCTAGGTTCTCTATTCTGTTACATCAATCTATGTGTCTGTTTTTGTGCTGGTACCATATGATCTTGATAATTACAGCTTTGTAATATAGTTTGAAGTCTGGCATTGTGATGCCACCAGCTTTGGTTTTCTTTTTCATTTTAGTAGATTCTTTAGGATTTTCTAAGGTACATGATCATGTGCATTGAATATAAATATAGTTTTACCCTTTTCTTCCCAAAATGTAGATTTTTAATTTATTTTTCTTGTCTTAGTACACTAATTAGGAGCTTCACTAAGAATACAAGTCATGGGAGTGAATATCTGTGTTTTCATAAGTTTAGGAAAACACTCAATATTTCATCATTAAATACGATCTTATTACTAGGTCTTCTTGGTAGAATCTTCTTATCCACGTTAGGAAATTATCTTGTATTTCTACTTTGCTGAGGCTTTTAAAAAAATAATAAACTTATTTATGTACCATTGAGGTATAGTGAACCTCCCATATTCAAACAGTACAATTTGGTCCACTTTGACAAAAGTATACATTTGTGAAAACATCACCACTGTCAAAATAACATTTCCATAACTCACAAAAGTCTCCTTATGCCCCTTCATAATCTATCACTCTACTCCTGTCCCTAAGTGACGACTGAATTGCTTTTTTGTCACTATAGAATATTTAGCATTTTCTGCAAATTTTATATAAATGAATCATTATGGCATGTGCTCCTTTTTATCTGGCTTCTTTTACTAAAGCCCATTTATTTTGATTTTCATTCAGGCTGTTGCCTCTGTCAGTAAATCATGTTTTCTTTGTTCTTTG
The DNA here is from genome assembly GCF_002201575.2 of Neomonachus schauinslandi. Lineage (NCBI taxonomy): Eukaryota > Metazoa > Chordata > Mammalia > Carnivora > Phocidae > Neomonachus > Neomonachus schauinslandi. The sequence goes on along the minus strand of NC_058408.1, from coordinate 34,216,826 downwards.
CTGTTGTTGTTATCTGTTTGTTCATATTGCCAAGTAGTATTGTATTGTATTGCTCTACCACAATTTGTTTATCCATTCACATGCTGCTTGACATTTGGGCAGATTCCAGTTCTTTGCTATTACAAATAAATATGCTATGAACACTTACGTACAAATCTTTGTAAGAATATATGTATTCGTTTCTCTTAGGTAAACACTTAGGAATAAAATAACTATGTTATATAGTAGGTATGTGTTTAACTTTTTTTTAAAAGGTTTTATTTATTTATTTGAGAGAGAGACTGAGATAGAGAGAGCATGAGAGGGGGGAGGGTCAGAGGGAGAAGCAGACTCCCTGCTGAGCAGGGAGCCCGATGCGGGACTCGATCCCGGGACTCCAGGACCATGACCTGAGCCGAAGGCAGTCGCTTAACCAACTGAGACACCCAGGCTCCCCTGTGTTTAACTTTTTAAAAAGCTACAAACCATTTTTTTTCAAAATTATTTTATTATTTAACATCTCGTCAGAAATTGAGTTCTATATGCTCCACAATCATACTGAAACCTGGTATGATCCATCTTTTAAATCTAGGCATTCTAGGAGGAATATAGATGATAGCTCATTTTAAGTTTCATGTTCCTCAATGATTAATGATGTTGAATATTTTTTTGGTCATTTGTACTTATTTGATATTTTCATATCTTCTTTGGTGAAGTGTCTATTCAAATCTTTTGACTATTTTTTACTTGACCTTCTTGTCTTTTAATTATTGAGTTGTAAAAATTCTTAATATGTTGTAGACATAGATCCTTTATCAGATATATATTTTGGAAATGTTTTCTTTCAAGACTGGAGCATGCCTTTAATTTTAGTAATAGTGTTTTGAAGAGCAACTTTAAATTGATGAATTCCAATTTATAGAAGTATTCCTTTATGGTTCATGCTTCTTGAATCTTAAGAAATATTTGCCCAATCCAAGATTACTAAGGCTTTCTACTGGTTTTTTTTCTAGAAGATTTACATTTTTAACTTTTGCATTTAGTTTATCATCTTTTTCTTTTTGATTTCCTCATTATATACTGTGGGAAAAAAAGATTGAGGCTAATTGTAAATGGCAATCTAGTTATTGCAACATTGCATTTGCAAAGCCTTTCCGCCATAGAATTGCCTTGGCAGCATTGTTGAAAATCAGTTGACTACATATATGTAGATCCAGCATTCAGTTTTCTGTTCTGTTTCATTGGTGAATATGTACATGTGTTTTTGTAAAGCCATGCAGAATTAATTACTTTACCTTTATAATAAGTATTGGGTCAGATTTTCCTTATTATTTTTAAAACTATTTTTGTTATTTTATGGTTGTTTTGCTACTCTAGGTCTATTACATTTCCATATAATTTTCAGAATCTATATTTTTAATTTCTAGCAAAGAAAAAAAAGCCTGCTGCTGATTGGAATTGCACTGAATCTACAAATTAATTTGGGACAGTTGGCATCTTAAAAATATTGAATCTCCTTATCCATGAACATGATATATCAATTTATTTCAATATTTATTTCAATGTTTTATAGTTTCCAGTGTAACAGATTTTATACTTCTTTTGTCATATTCACTTTAAGTATTTTCCTATATTAACTTAATATACTATAACTTATTGGTTCTAGTAACTTTTTTATGGCTTCCATAGGATTTTTACATGGATGACTGAGGATAATAATAGCTTCTTCTTTTTTGATCTGTATGTCTTTTATTTCTTTTTTTTTTTTTTTGTCTTATTGCATTGACTAGAACTCTAGTGCAATATTGAAAAGTAATGATGAATACAGATACCTTTGTCTCATTCTTAATATTAAAAAGAAGTATTCAGTCTTTCACAATAATGCATTATATTAGCTACAGGTTTTTTTCAGAGATGTTTTTATCAGGTTGAGAAAGTTCTTTTCTTTTTTTTAATTTGTATGACTGGTTCTTTTTGAATTGGAATTCTAGTTGTGCATTTTACTTTTTGAATACCTTACTGAATTCTTATAAATATGCTTTTTTTCTGGGATGCAGTTAAGTCACTTGGAAATTGTTTGGTTATTTATTAGTTTTGCTAGTTGGGACCAAAGCAACCTTTCATCTAAGGCTAATTTTTCCCCACTCTTGAAGTAATACCTGTCCAAGTATTCTACTGCTATTCCACAGTATGTGAGTTTTTTTTCTTTGGATTGTAGGAATACTAACTGTTCCTAGCTCTGTGCAAGCTCCAGAGATTGTTGCCTCTGCTCCTTTCAGGTGATTCTAGTTTCAGGTAGTATCTTCACATGCATGTTCTGACCATTATTCAGCTGAATACCAGAAAGAAAACCTCTACAGATTCATTTGGTTCTTTTCATACAGTTCATCTCTTTGGTGAAACTCTCCATCTATTTGAGCATGTGTCTAACATGTATCCTAGACCCATTAATATATTTGTTATAGTTATTTTATTATTTTATTTTATTTTATTTTATTTTTTTAAAGATTTTATTTATTTATTTGACAGAGAGAGAGATAGAGAGAGCAGGAACACAAGCAGGGGGAGTAGGAGAGGGAGAAGCAGGCTTCCTGCCGATCAGGGAGCCCGATGTGGGATTTGATCCCAGGACCCTGGGATCATGACCTGAGCCGAAGGCAGATGCTTAATGACTGAGCCACCCAGGCGCCCCTTTGTTATAGTTATTTTAAAGTCCCTTTATGATAATCCCAATATCTAGGTCATCTTTGTATCTACTTCTCTTGAGTGTTTCTCTCTTGACCAAGGAATTTCATTTTCTTGCCTCTCTATGTATATTTTTGGTAGCATGCTTGAATTGTCTCTAGAAGATCAGTAAATATTGAAATAAATAATATTATGCCCCAAATTGGACATATCTATTCAGTCAGACTATGTGGATTACATCAATTTAATCTCTAGTTGAGCTTGGTTTGGCTTTTGTTGCAACTTAAATTCAGTTTATCACTGACTTCAGATATTTTGAGGACTAAACCAGGACTTTACTTTTAGCAAGGCTAGGATCTGAGCCCTCAAGAAACTTTGTATATATTTTATGCTTTGCAGTTCAGCTGCTAGCATTCTGAACCATGAGAAATCTGTCTGTTTCAGAAAAAATGTTAGCTTTTTTTTGGTCACTAGAGAGTTCTCTTTGCTCACCAGTACCATCTTAAGATCTCAAAACCTCAGAAAATCTATTTCCACTCAGCTGCCCTGCCACTAGCTTTTGAAAGGCAGCTGTCTTATGTATGGTATGGGGTCAGAATACTTTGTATGAGTTTTTATCAGATTTCCTTTCCCATCCACAATCTTCTGAAAGTTGCTACTGTATTCCTGATGATGGCCTTGCATGACTAAAGGGAGAATCTCTCTGTTTTCTGGTTCTGCCCTCATCCTTTGGCATAATTCCCCTTATACTCAATAAAGGCTCAAAAGGAAGAATTGGAAGATTGGCTGGTATCCCCTTTTCCCCAGTTTCCTATGTATTTTTCCTCATCCTATAGCACTGCCAAAAATTTCTTCTCTCCTAGGAAGAGATTTTCACTTTCTGAAATTTAGATTTCTTTGCACTTTCATTTCTCTGATGGTCTTGAAAAAAAGATAAATTTTTTAGCTTATTTGGCTTCTTCTCATTAATATGAGAGTAACAGTCTCTTGTCCACAATTAATTAGAAATAGGAGCTATTGTTGGTCTCTTCTCCTTTAGGAAGGTGTCATCACTTTCTGGAGTTTAGCTTTCTTTACATTCTCAGCTTTATTGTGTGTTTAAACACACACATACTATATGTTTTTGTAGCACATTTGGCTAATTCTCTTTGATAAGGTTGGAGTAATAGTCTTTTGTGACTTTCCACATAGCAGCTAGAAGCAATATTATTTGCACTTTAAACACCCAGTGTATGCTTTCCTTACCTAAAATAAACTATACGCTTCTTGAGGGTAAGAAATACAATTAAAGGGGCGCCTGGGTGGCTCAGTCTGTTAAGTGTCTGACTTCGGCTCAGGCCATGATCCCAGGCTCCTGGGATCGAGCCCCGCGTCGGGCTCCCTGCTCTGCGGGAAGCCTGTTTCTCCCTTTCCCACTCTCCCCGCTTGTGTTCCCGCTCTCGCTAACTCTCTGTCAAATAAATAAATAAAATCTTTAAAAAAAAAAAAAGAAATAGAATTAAAAAAAATTTCCACATGCCTAGCAGTTACTCGGTACATATTTTAAATGAATATCTCTCACATTATCTAATTTTATCACCTCATTGGTGTCCAAGGAAACCCAGAAAAAGGGTAAAATTATTTATAAAGTTTACTAGTAGAGCCCTGCCTAATGTAAGTCTTCTGGCTCCCAATAATTTTGTTGAACTAAGTTGTATTTGATTTGTAATCCTAATGATATTTTATGTGGTGTTTATCTCCAAGGTGCTATAGTATCATCCTCATCCTCATCTTCATCTCTAAGGCATCAAGCTTATGTCTACATCAATATCTACTTATTTTGTTTTCCAAATGAATTTTTCGTACCATTTTTGTTATTTTAATGGAGTTCTTTTCCACGTGACCAATTATTGAAAAAGTAAAAGATATCAAAGATGGCACTAAAAACTCATTGGGAGAATAAAATATGTAAATACAGACCTAGCCATGAGCTTTGCTATAGATGTGATATAAATATATATGTATGTAAATCAGCTTGCATCAAATAAAGAGTTAGACAATTTAAATGCCTTTAATATGCATAATTTAAACACTGATTGCTTTTTTATAGCAATTTCATTTTTTAATGTTTTATATTCCAATTTTCCTTCTTTTAATCTTGCTTTTCTTTCCAGATACTGCTATCCTATCTTGAACAGGAGCGCTATTATGGAGCAGGCAAGTAGTTCTTTAATTGAAACACTTATGGGGTACACTAGAAAACTGCAAAGACTTTTAAGAAATAGCAAAGCTTTAATAAGTTCTTGTGTACTCGTGTTGTAACCTAATTCAGTGCTCTTTCGGCAATGCTGGAGGATGTTGCTAATTTATGGGTGTGATGAGCAATAAAGCAATAATAGTAATCGAAAGGTGCAATATTCCTTGTTTGGGGGCATTTATGGTTATGTATTAAAACCATAAATACTTCAAGAGGCTGCAAAACTGATCTATAGAAAATGAAAGATAAGATCTCACAGCCTTCTAAAAGTGCTTTTCTAGCAGAAATCTGAACTTGACTTTATGGTTTATAAATATAAACAAACCAAAAGTGAAATGCTCAATGTGTCTACCCCTCCAAAGGGACCACTTAAATAACCACTAGCACTCAAACCTAATAAGGGCTGGAAAGTTCCTTTCCCTCTTCTTTTATTTTTCAACTTTCTGTTTCCTTCTCCTTGTTTGCTTTATAAAAATTGTTCTTCCTCTCTCCTTCACATCTTTTACATTCTTCTTCCTTTCTCTGCTTCTTCTCTTCTCTCTCATCTTCCCTCACATTACCTCCTATACCCATAATGGATGAAAGAAGCAAATTGTGTTGGGGTGGAAATAGGGTCCAGCCCACATGAGAGTTATGAGGAGATCAAAAACACATATTTTTGCAGTCCACATGGCAGAGGGCCCCAAGACTCTAGGTAAGTCTTTTCTGACTCTGATGCTCTTGTTGGACTAGTCCTAACCTCCAGACAGACTGTCCAAGCAAACCCTAACATGAATACCTGTTTTACACAGTTACCCAATATCCCTGCCTCTTTTTACTTATCCTTACCACTCTGTCTTGTTCTTGCACTTATCAATCTGATTCCTGTGTTCCCATCCTGCCTTTGATAACTGCTATTGGAATGTTTCTTCTGTAGCCCTTTGAGGAAAGGGGGAATGCAGACAGGTCAATTGATTTTTAATGCAGTCGACATCCTACTCATTCTTTAAGGTTTGGGTCAGTTTGTTTCTCTGGTTAGGTACCTCATCTCAGTACTCTCATGGTTTCTTATGAGTTTTTCTACCATTGTACCTTTTAGCTTATATCTAATCATGTGTCAGTGTCTCACACAGGAATATGAGCTCTGTTTAATTTCTAACACAGGGCCTAACCACAGTGATCAGTCCATAAATGTAAATTAAATAATTAACACAATGATAAGCTTTTTTTCCTCAACAAATATTAATTGAGCACCTGCTTGGTACTATGCTCTGTTTCCAGGTACACGGAATTTAACAGTAAACAAGATAAGTAAAGTCCCTGCCATCATCAGACATATATTTTAATGGGGCATCCATACAGTGGATAAACAAATACATAGAAAATGAAATGTCATTTAGTGATAAGAGCTATAAAGAAGGAACTAAGATAATGGATTGAGAATGACAGGGTGCCAGATAATCAAATTATAAGCATGAAGAAACTTAATGGCACTATACCAGTCTGATTCTTTCACAGAAAATAAAGAAGCCATAACCCCTTAACTTAGGGTTTTAAATCTCATTTCCTCTACTCCTGGTTCTTCCACTGATAAAGAAGTATTAGAAAAGTTGGGACAGACATATTTCTTGCAGGACTCCTTCATTCATCTCTCTCTCTTCTATGGAGTTATTTCTTCTGGAATCAGCAGCAGATGGGCTCCTCAGGGCTGAGAATAAAGGACCACAAGTCCCAGTAGTATTTGTAGGCTCTCCATTCCACATACGTATTATGACAGAGGCTCCCAGGAGTATCTGCCTGGGCAGGTCAAATTCTGCTCCCCATTGCAGTTGAGACTCCAGAAATAACAGAGCAAGAGAAGATCATTCAAATATTCATGAGAGGGAGCTGCATGCATATACTTCATAAGAATAAAGTGGAAAGAAGTTTTAAAACAGTGTCTGACAGAATGAACGATAAACCTCTTTCCTTGTTTGCTTTCCTTTTGCTCTTCTCTAGGAGTCCAGGCAAGGAAGACTAAGAGAAACGAATGAATTGTGTCTGCATTAGGTCAGCTGATGAGCCCAGGGATACTTCGGAACCATGTTGGCTGTGCTATAGGGAGAAAAACTGGGGGACCAAACTCTCTTATATGAAAAGCTTTTTAACAATGTTCCCCCACCCAAAGGAAATTTGGAGTGGCAAAACAAGGGCTTCCCCTAGAAAAATGGAGGTTTGATTGTCTTTATGTCCAGTGCCAGCCAGGTTGAGAAAAATCACCAACAGCCCCTTATGCCAAAGGAATTATTCTTAGATATTCTGGCTCTTTCCAGATCACTCTATGAAGACTTCACCCTCCCTGTCCAGCATTATCTCCTGGGCTCCTCAACATATATTCTCTCTGCTTTTGGATGTGTCATCTCACAACACAGCATGTTCATTCTTGACCCTGGGCAGGTGGTAGGGTTTAGTGGAAAGAACATGATCTCTAGAGTCAAAGAGATTTGGTTTTCTATCTAGGATGATCATTTACTGTGTGACTTTGGGTAAATATCTTACCTCTTTTAACCCATGCTTTTGTGTCTTTAAAACAAAGATAATAGTATATCTTCTCAGGTTGTGAGTACTAGAGGCATTGTATACAAATATATCATCTAGCACCATGTCTCGCACATGGTCACATCCTTGTCTACCCAGTGTCTACCCTCCTCCTCCCCCTTTCATCCTTCGAGAGTGAGCTCTAAACCCAATCCCCATAACCTTCCTCACTGATCTGCTGGACTCTGGTTTCCTCCTCCTTTGGATTCCTGTAACAAGTGTGGTTTGTAACAACGAAGTGACCATTTAATAACCTCCTGTCTTGGCTCTTCTATGAATTGTTTTCTGGAAAACAAGAGCATTTTATTCTTCTACTCCTAATTGCCAAGCAGAGATCTTAAACACAAGCTTATTGATGAAAATGGGACACAAATCATGTCAGCATTCTCCAGTGATTTCTGGGCTTATTTTGATTCAAACAAAATGAAACATTATTTTGAAATTATATAGATAATATGAATCTCTGAATCCTAGAGACTGGCTACCTCAGATAATTAAGGCAAAAAGGAAACCCTGGTTTGTTATGACATTTCACACATGTTGCTTTATTTAACCAACAAGACATTTCTGTCCTAGGTGTATTAAGTATATATATTTCATGATAAAGATACTGAGGTCAGGTAATCATGTTATACAAGCAATAGAGGTGGAAAGAGGGCATGTTGTAAAAGGAGAGTCAAAGCTGGTAACTCTGACCCCAGACCACAGACCCCATGCCTCTTTATTTATGCAACTTTGCCTCTCCCCTTCAATCTTGTAACTTCTTTTAGGTGGTCATTACCCTTGTTTTCTTCTATATCTAAATACCCATACTCCAAATATCAAACTTGTCCACATTGGAGGTAAGGGACATTTGTTTCTGCCCATTGCTTCAGAGTCTTTAAAGTTTCTTGGCTTTCTCATTAGTAACAAGTACCCCAAACAGCAAAATAATATTTGTTTTGATATGCTAGAGCTCATTTGTGTGGTGTTTTAGGGCTTCTGGTTCCAGAGAATTCTCCAGATAGTAGTTTCTCATGCTCTCCTCTCTCTAGCAAGAGGAAGGAAACTGGCAGAATGACTATGTTTTACTAATTCAAAAGCTTAAAGTCACTGGTTTTTTTATTTGCCTTCTCACTGTATTAGCCATACCTCCAGACACTGATGGGAGAAGGGCTGTCAGTAATTGAGAGAGACAGAGACAGAGAGACAGAGATGGGGACCAGGGTATAAAATGGTGGCTTGAGGGAATGATGCATGCCGAGGTCTATTTCAAAAGAGACAGCCATAAATAATGTGCTAACGTGTAGAGACAACAGAGTTGACAGGGCCAGATTTTTTTCTTTCTTTCTTTTGTCTCCTTACTCTGCAAATGTGATGCTCTCTTACTGAGAAGGAAAAGTTTTCCCAAAATGATAGGGAATAAACTCAAGGTGTATCAGTTAGATATTGTGGAGAAACACGCACACACACACACCCACACACCCATCGCAGGAGTTTAAACAATTGGGCACTTATTCTTCTGCATGGGTTTCCATGTCAGCTGGATGGTGCTGATCTACTCCAGGCTTTGCAAATCTCAACTGGGCTTGTTCAGGCATCTTTGGTCACCTGGTTGGTAAGCTGTAGACTGGCTAGACTAGGATGGCCTCTCACATGTCTGGCTGTCATATGGAGTGATGGCAGTGACTGGGCCACATGTCTCTCATTACCCACTTTCCAGTGAAGCTTTTCCCATGACATAGGTAGGAATCCCAAGAAAGAGCAGAAGTGACCAAGGCTTCTTGGAGTCTAGGCTCAGAAATGGCCCAACATCACCTTTGTGTATTCTGTTGGCTCAAGCAACAACAACAACAAAACCAAAAAACCAGTCCAGATTCAAAGTGTGGGAACATAGACTCTCCACCTATTGACTGAAAGAGCTACACAGTCAGTCACAGTGCAGAGGACATGAATTCAGGGAGGGATGAGGAGTTGCAGGCAGTTTTGCAATTGACCTGCCACAGTCTTCTGGTCACAAATGTTCATATCCTCCCACAACCTCCCTCACCACCTCCACAGGCCCCACCTAAGCATGGCATTAAAGTGGAAGTCCAAATGTTCTGACTGACATCAAGCCTGGAGGCAGCTTCTTATAATCCAAAACCTATAAAATAAAAAGACAAGTTATCTGTCACACACGCAGAAGATAACAATGGTGAGTAGGAATGAGGTGATGATTATAAACACTTGCATTCAAGGAGGAAAATGGCAGAAGGCTAACACCAGTTCTGAAATCTACAGAGCAAATGTGTCTAGGTCCCCTCCCTCTGGACATGAGGAGAGTACCTCGATTAGGCCCCAGTTCTGTGCCTGAAAGTGCCCATCCCCTGAGTCCATTACTGTATATGGCTCTTAGTTTTGCCCTTGAGGGCCCTTCTATTTCTCTAATTTCCCTTATCAACTTGAACAACTTTCTCATCCTGCTTACAGGCAAGCCAGAGAAAGATTGTGATATACTAATTACAAAAATGGACCAAATGCACCACTCCACCCTGTGTTCATGCCATTAAAGAGTGAAGTCAATTTTCCTATTTCTTGGATTTGGGCTTCATTGTATTATTTGCTCTGGCCAACACAATGCAGAAAAAGTGATAAGTGTGCTAATGTGTGCCTCAGTTTCAAGGAGGCCTTCTCTTGGATGCCTGTGAACACCTGTGAACACCTGTGAACAAGCCTAAGGTAGCCTGCTGAATGAGAGCCCAGGGAGAGGAGAGTTGTGTCATATGAGGTCATCCTAGGTCAGCCAGTGCCCAGATGACCTGCCTGCTGACTGCAAGACACATGACTGAGTCAAGCCAAATTTAATTTAACCTAAGCCAGGCCCCCATCAGATCTTTAGCTTCATGTGTTAAAATAAATGTTTGTCATTGTGCATCTAGGAATTGTGTGGTCAGTGTGTAATATTACTGTAGCAATAGACACAAAAGGATTCTCTTTAAATCACAACTATTGGCCTTTGAGCTCTACTTGTTTCTTGGGCTGGGCGGCTGATGCCTGAACCTTCTGTACCTCTGAACGTTATGTTGCCATCTTTTCTATTCTGTTCTTTTCCATTTTTTGTATTTAAGATGTGTATTGAACTTATAGACAGTGCCTCAATCTTTTCTCACAACAACACCGTGAGGTCTACTAAACAGGTATCCATTCCATTGATGTAAAAATTACTGCTCAGAGAGGTTAAGTGACTTGCCAGGGACACACAGAAACCAAATGGAGTATGCATTCTTCTACATTACTGATCTTCAATTTTTTTAGAAATTATATTATATTATCTTGTCTCTTCTTGCCCCACTTCCCATTTTCCATGCTTTAGTCAAAAGAGAGTGTGGTTTGGATGACTGACCCTCCAACTGGAAATCAGAACTCCTAAATTCTGACCAGTCTTGGTCTCTCCCTCTTGTTTCTTCTTAAACAAACTAAGTGTTCCTAGGAAATCAGTCACCAGCACTAACTACAATTCACTGATATTGTATGGTTGAAAGGGGAACAGAATGAAAAGCCTCCTTTTAACTGGGATTTCAGAGGGCAGAACTAGGGCCATGGATACCAGATACAAAGAGAAAGATCTCAGGTTAATAGAAAATAGAGCTTTGTAACATGTCATTGTGAAGGTTCCAGCATTTGGTAGGAGGGGAAACTAGATGACCTCTGGGGACCTTCTCAGCTCTAGGAGTAAATTACTCTGATATATCAAATTAAAAAAGAAGGAAAGAAAATTTTATGTCTCTATCACTATATCAGGAGAGTCTAGCTACCACCTAAAAGGAACATTCAGTCAGTTACTACTGAAATGCTTTCTTGGGTTTTCACTCCCTTGTTGCAATTTTCTCTTCTTTGTCTTTTGAAATGCTACTCTGGCTTTCCTGGTACTTTTTTGATCATTTCTTCTCATCCTCTACTTGTGGCTTTATCTCCTGTGTACAGAATATCCTAAATGTAGGTACTTCCCTAGGACAGCATATGTAGCCCCCTTCTTTTCAAGCTCAGTGTGGTTTTCATGCATTATCCCCTGCTACAGCTTTATGCCATCTACATGCAGATGATCCTCAGATCTTCATTTCTGGCTCTGGGTTAGCCATTACTGCTATTGCCAACTACTTCCCACTCTTCCTCCCTCCAGGAGGAATGCACTCCTGGCTCCCTGCAGGTTGGTTCTTTTTTGTGTCTTTAAAGATTTTACTCATTTATTTGAGAGAAAGAGAGAGAGAGTGAGAGGGAGAGAGTGCGTGAGAGCATGAGCAGGGGGAGGGGTAGAGGGAGAAGCAGTCTCCCTACTAATCAGGGAGCCCCATATGGGGCTCAATCGCAGGACGCTGGGATCATGACCTGAACCAAAGGCAGATGCTTAACCGACTGAGCCACCCAAGCGCAACCCGCCCCACCCACCACCCCCCATTGACTAGTTCTTTGTAGAAGTGCCACACGCCACTTCCTGGTTAAACATTTAATTGCCAGGGCAAAACCTCCAAACTTTCTTTTTCCTCTGGTCCAATAGCCAACAACTTTTGAAATGGTGGCTACTCCCCCAGCTTGGGTCCATGAATGACTACCATGGGTGAAGGACCCCTGTAGACCTACAAAAGATGGCAGAGTGTGGAAGAAATGAAACTTTGTTATCATAAATCACTGAGATTTTCATTTTTACCACATCATAACCTAGTTCATCCTGACTGACAAAAGCCCTGGTCTCTGTCTCTTGAGTTCCAAATCTATTTTATACCACCCCCTAATATTTCCATTTGGGTATCAAATGTGCACCTCTAAGACTGAATCCCAAGCCAACATCACCATCCCAAAGGGAATTAATAATTTTTGTTCCAAGTTCTGCTTTTTCACTTTCTCTCCATGATGTTAGGCCCATTTGTCTGACCAACCAAAAGACATAAAGACCTTCTAATAGCCAATCAAGTACTATGATTTTTCCTCATCTCCTTCACATCTTCCTTACTCAGGCTCTTCTCTCCGACAGCTGTCACTGCTCTAGTATGGGCACTCAACAACTCTGGGTGGAGGATTGCATCTGTCTTCTAATTGCTCACTCTCTGTAACAATAAATTGAACTTTCTAGAAAGCACATCTGACCATGTACATGTTCTGCTTCAAATCCTTTAATATTTCCCCAGGGCCTTCAAGATGAGGCTCAAATTGTCCAACATACTCCAAACAGTCCTCTGTGGTTTCAGGAGTATTCAAGAAAGAAGGAAGGGAAATCCAGGTAGAATGAGCATCATGAGAAAGGACCAGAAGCTGGAAATGGTGATGTATTATAACTGGGAACTGGGTGCAGATGAGTATGATGTTAGCCGGGGTCCAAATGGAGGGTGAAAACAGAAGACTAAACCAGTCCTCTTTGTCCTCTGCCTACATCATACTTTCTTTTTCCTCCCAATGCTTACATCCTCATGGAAACCCTTACTGATTTTCCAGATATTTATCTTGTCACTGCCACTATGAAGACTTTCCTGCTCACAATAACACTTTATCAAGCTTATTTTGCATGGTTCTTCTCCGTCACTTAGCCTGGAGCCTCCTGAGGGTAGAAACAATCCATTTCTCCTATGATTTCATGTCTCGACAGTCAGCATAATAACTGCCATGTATCAGATACTCAAGAAATGGTTGCTTGAATGAATGAATAAATGAATGGACAGAGGCCCTTCTTTTGCATCTTTTGGATGCTCCATTCACTGTTCAAAATGAGTTACCTCTAGTCCCAGCTTTATGGATGGATAAGGGAGGGGGTGCTTTTACTTTCCACCCCTCTACCCCCCATATTATTGACAGTCCCCCGCCCCCCTGCCTGGTGCCAATCTTTGCCTATAAACCTGTCAACAGCCAGCTGCTTGGCGCCAACACAACCAACTCAGCAGCTATCCCTACACATCCCTGGGGGAAACCATTCACCTTATCACCAAAGAGAGAGAGAACTCCCATCTGTTACAGCTCAGAGCTAGAAGCCTCATAATTGTATCAGCGCACAGGCTGCATATCAGATTTTCTTGTTTTTTAGGGAGCACTTAGGGAGATTTCACTCTCCTTTTATTGTTGTTTTCTCCCCAGCAAGTGACCGTATTTCATCTCCACCGAGGCAACAGTGAAAGAAATTTCCAAGCAAATTTGTTGCCTAATGATTCCAGGGAAGGTGCTTAGAACCATAAATGTCTTCCTGAAAATCTGTAGTGGAGCCCAGCTCTGTAAACCTTTTAAAATTAGCACATAGTACATGTGCAACTCTTGTGCTGGGTCCATACTCCAAACAAAGATAGTAATGACATTAGAAGGGCTCCCAGAATAAGCTTTGCTCTACACAAAGGGCAGTAGTCATTGAAAATTGACTGGAGGGTTTCCAAAGACATCAGCAAGAGCAAGGGGGAAATGGCATGGTAATTCCTCAGACATGAATGTGTGGAACTTTGAAGTGTCTTAGGAAATTACTAAGCTGGAAAAACATGCTTGGACTTATAATCAAACATCTCCTGTTGACATGTATGATCATAGCTCGGTTGTTTCTCCATGTGTAATATAGAAAAAATCCTATTGTCCTTGACTTTTTTGCTCTTCCAAAAAAGAAGAAAGATGATTGAATTTTATGAAGTTATTTAAACACTAAGAAATAAAAAATGTGTTTGTTCAGTCAGCATGCAACTGTTGATTACCCACTGTATGTCAGGAGCATGTAATAAGGAAAACAAACATGACTGATTTCTGCCCTCAGTCTGGTAGAGGAGATGACTATTAAACAAACCTTCACACAAATACATATTTTACTCTTAAGTGCTCTGAATGAAGAGTATAAATTTGCTATGAGAGGTATGGGAGGTGACCTCATTTGGATTGGGAGCTCCGGGAAGCAGAAAGTGGGGAAGAGGACCTTGAAGGGAAAGAAACAGCATGTGCAAAGGCCCTGAGGTAGCACATTGAAAAGTAGCAGAAAGAAAGCCATCGAGCTGATGTGAGCAAGGTATGAGATGACACTGGATTGGGAGGTGCTCCTGTTATGTGGGCTTTGGATGCCATGGTAAGAAGTTTAGCTTCTGATCTAAGTGCAATGGGAATGCATGGAAGCATTTTAAGCAAGGAAATGGCATAACCATTTAGAATGGACCAGAAAACACTCATAGTGAAGAAATAAGAACAGTATCTGAAAAAGGTGAAAGCTGATGATGGTTTAGACCAGGGGTTGACAAACTATGACCTGTGGGTCAAATCTAGCCCACCACCCACATTTTTGTAAATAAAGCTTTATTGAGACACATTCATATCCATTAGTTTACACATCTATGGCTGCTTTTGCTCTACACGGCACAGTGGAGTAGTTGCTATGTAGAGTATATGGCCTACAATACCCAAGATACTTACTATCAGGCCCTTTCCAGAGAGAGCTTGCTGGCCCCTGGTTTAGACTGTAGGGTTGTTGATGTCTCTGTAGATAAATGAGCCAATTCAAGATGAATCTTAAAGTTCGATGATAAGACTGTCAGCCTAACTCCCACCTTATCTTATTCAAAAGGATCATAAGGGGAAATTGAGAGATTTGAATGAGTTTTGGAGATGTCATCTTGATAGTGGTAGAGATTTGCATGAGTTTATTCACCCTCTACTTATACACTTTAGTCTTACTGGACCGATTTCACATTTGCTCCAAATGAGAGAGGAATAACACTTATTAAGTATCATTGCATTTTCATTTAGTCATGAGCACTTCCTGTTTGGATTAGAAATTATTCAGACATGGACAGTGACTTCAGGTTTATCTCTCTCTTTTTTAAAGATGCTTATTGGAATCCCACAAGTATCTGCCAGTTTGTAACAGGCCCTACAGGGAGGTGTGGAGGATTTTCGTTAGCCCCTTATGCCCACACAGTTACGTCTGGAAACATACCAGAAGCTCAGGAGCTTTAGGAAGGCTTGCCTTTCTTCAGTTCGCATTCTTTAATGGGCAAATGGAGACATGGAATGTTCTGGGTCATTGTTCCTGGTTACCTACTCAGTGGAGAGCCCATTGCAGAGCTTCGTGTTTAAGTGCTGACTTTCAGGAGATGGGTCACGTGGGCTGGGAATCTTGGTGCTACCACAGGTTGGTTGTAGATGGTCAGAGGGTCACTGTGTTACTACATGGAAGACACTCAGAATGGCCATGGCCCATAGAAATACTCCAAAAGTTTGAGCTATTTTGTGTTTTTATGCTTTGTAAGAAAACCTTGTAATTAGACAGTTGCTGTGTTTCCAGAGGTTTAAGTGTTATTTAATCCTCTCAAGGAAACTGGGAGGTAAACAATAATCTCACTATTTTACAGAAGATAACACTGAGGCATTTTCAAGCTCTCGTGGCCTGTGAGGATCAAGCCAAGTGTCAAATACAAGTTTGCTTGATTCCAAACTTTATACTCACAACAGTGATTCTGACTGCTTCCTTGACACTCCGTTGTCCTGGTGAGCTTGCCCAGACTTTCCAGAGAGTGACAGACATGTGGGGAAAGGGGATGAAGAGCGATGTGTCAGAGCTGTTGACATTTTATGTTTTCCCTTAAATCCCATAGGAATTCTGAATTTAATCTTTTGTTGATCTTCTTTCAACTTCATGGACAAAGCTAATGTCCTTGATTAAATGTCACAACCTCTCATTTTGATAAAGGAAGGGGTTTGGGAGACCCAAAGCCATGATCTCAGCCACCACTGGAGTTATTGGATCCTAACTGGATTAAAATTTTAAATTTACATGGAAATGGCTTTAGCACATTTAGACACAATACAAGGGGGATTAATAAGTCTGTTGCTTGTTTAGAAATTTCTAATCTTTCCCAGTTAAGGTAGGACCACACTGCTAAACTAGAAGAACTATTCTAAGCCACCTAATTTCCTGTCCTTGAAAAATACAATCTCCCTAATGTCAATATATGTCCCAGAAGCCCGCAGTATTTTAGATTTCCTTGGGGAGGCTATTATTGCACAAACACTGTAGGGGTAACTGTAGAAAAGACATAGAATATTTTATATATAAGAAAATTAAATTCTTCTCCCTGTTTACACCCACCAAAAGTAAGCACTTTAAGGGCAAATGGCTAATACCCACACACTTTGTGATTAATCTAATTCTAGTTTCTTAGTGTAGCCACCTTCATTTGATATTCCATCCATAAATAATGCACAGTGCACCACTCTGACAATGATATGAAATTAGAGGTGAAAAACATGTGACTCCTAAGGGGAAGAACAAAGGAGATTGTAACTCAATTTATTTATTTCTTTAAAAATAGTTGTTATTTGGGTAAATTTGCAGCCGTCAATAAAGCATTCCTGTAGGGCTCCTTCATCCCTGGGTGGCCTTTAATTTCATTTGCATATTGGAAATTCAGCACTTTCTCTTGCTCTAATCAAACTTGCCAAAAAAAAAAAAAAAGCTGGCTTTTTGTAAAAAGGGTTTTCAACACTGGTAGAGTATTGCAAAAAATACAAAACCATTGTAGGTACCTGCTTATGAGTGTCCTCCTCCCCTGTTTGTTGGCCAACGCTCCAAGGCCCAATGCTTCAGCTTTTAGAGGTGTGAAATCAGACACAGCGTGCCACAGAGAAGTACGACAGGTCTGGACATCAGAAGTTCTGGGCTCCACATCCACCTTGCTCCTCACTGGCCACTGCTCTCGGACATATCCTGAATATGATTAATGTCTCACTTTCCCCATCTTTAAAATGAAGGTGTTCGTTTATGGTCCCCCACATACCATTCTCTTGTATGTCTTTGTTTCTTTTCTCATACCTGTTCCTCCAGTAAGTATGTCTTCTTAACATTCATCGGGGCATCGAATCTTTCTTTTTTTAGGACCCAGGTCAAAAATCATCTTGACAGTTGTTGTGGAGCTCAAGTGTCCCACTTATGATGATAGTCTGTTACGTGCACTGCTCCCTTGTTTAAGGAAGCTTGTAAAAATCCCCACTGGGGGAAGGGTTAATTTTTCCTTTCAGTGTCAGGTGAAGATTGTTTTCCTTCCTAGGGCAAACAAATGGCCTGGACACATTGCACATGGACTATACTGAGACAACTTCCAAAAAGGCCATGTTTTGAAGGACAAAACAATGAATGGCTGACAAATTGTTGTTTAAAAGGTCTTGGTTTAAATCCTCGTGTTTTTTTTGTGTTTTGTTTTCTCAATTTGTTTCTGTACACAGACTGGGAAATCTTTGTCCTGTATGTTCCTAGAAGGCAAACATTAGGTGTGTTTGGACAGCACCACAGACCCTTGGCTTAGCCCAACGAGTCAGAATTCCTTCCCTTGGCTCCTTGTTGTGCACTCACCCAGTTGTCCTTGCAGACATGTGGCTGTGGGCTTCAGGGAGCCATAAGAATCCAGGGACCCAGAATTGCTCGCACTACTGAAGAGCACCGTCAGCAGCCCAGACAGTACCGTAATAGCATTTCTCGCCAGTGTATTGGTGAGCAGGGCAATAAGAATAAAGTTGTCTGAATGCTCTTTGTCTATTTGTGATCAAAAGATTAAGAATACACTATTCTAGGGCACCTGGGTGGCTCAGTTGGTTAAGCATCCGACTCTTGATTTCGTCTCAAGTCATGGTCTCAGGGTCATGGGATCAAGCCCTGCATCAGGCTCCGTGCTCAGCGTGGAGTCTGCTTGAGATTCTCTCTCTCCCTCTGCCCCTCCCCTCACTCACACTCTCTCTTTCTCTTTAAAGAAATAAATAAAAAAAATTTTTTTTTAAAGAACACATTATTCTAGACAGAAAATATATCCCTAAATTTTGCATTGCTTATAACACTTAAACATTAAATTGAAATTATCTTTTGCATTACCCTAAAATTCTTAAAAGCAGAAACTTGTCTTATTTTTCTCTGTGTCATAACCCCTAATCATGTCTGGCACATGAAATGTGCACTGTGGAAGTTGATGGGCTTGGTAAAGTCAGGCAGTGCAATACTTTGGGAAGAGCAGTTGACAAGCTTGGTGATTTCCGGGGACATTTCTTCACTGGAGCTCCACTATCTGCTCTGTAAAATGAGGAGATTGCAACAGATGATTTTTAAAATCCTTCATTTTTTCCATGGATTTCTCCATTTATTTCTATGGATTTTTACGCCACAGGGGCTAAAAGAGTGAGCAATGCCCAAGAAAAGAAAAGCTAGGGCTAGAGGCCTATTGGCCTTTATGATTGCCCTGAGGAGGAATTTCCTAGGGCATTTCTTTACTCCAGCCTCAGTGGATTGTCTTTGTCTCATACTTGCTGAAGGAGAATGGAAAATGACTTGTGTAGGATCAAAATCAGGGGAGTGGGGATTGAGATTCATCTTCATGCATCTTGCTTCAGTAGTTAGATCTCCAAGAATACAAAGATCCAGGTGACAGAATCAGATCACCTAATTCAGATAACCAGCCTGGGTTGTCCCTCCTCTTCTTCCCACCTCTCCGAATGCACCTGGTCGGCAGGTTATACCGCTGGTTTCTGGGATGGAAGCACCTAGAATAGGGTAAATATGAGTTTATTGGCCAGGGCTGCTGAGAGGCTTTGCCCTGTTTCAGGAAATCTTCTCTTGGGAACTACTTCAAAGGAAATTTCACAGAAGATCTAAACCCTTAAGGAAAACTTCATGCCCTCAAGTACCACCCAAGCCACTGGACTGAGCTTCCTAGAGAAAGATGAGAACATGAGTCACTCCAGGAACATATGGAGCTCCTCCTTTTCTGCCTGTGCTCTTGGATCTCTGGACAGGATCATACCAGAAAGATGAGAAAGTGTAATTAGATACTGACAGCCCTCGGGCACCACTTGGTACTGCTTAGTCCTCCTGCATTCCACGCAAGGGGCAATATTTCCTTCAGAAGGCGGAAGCCTCTAATTAATGAAGTGCTGTCTTCCCGCAGGGGTGTGGACAGGTTAAACAACCTCTCAAGCACACTCCTGATTCTCACTCCAGACCAGTTCTAACTGCAAATCTCTAGATTGTGTGTGTGTGTATGCGTGTGTATGTGTGTGTGTCATAACAGTTTTTAAAAAATTAGAATGTCCAGATAATGTGATCTGACATATTTAATTAAATATTTGCAGAGGTCCCAATGTCAAATGTGTTTAGAGGTCAAGAAGATAAAGTGTGTGTGTAAAGCAGCCAGGCAGAACAGCAAACAGAGCGTAGGGAGAGCTATAACAAACGACCGTGTGCACGTCCTGCCTAGCAAATACCATTCTGGCCAAACAGCACTTTTACAGGCTGTGTCAGCATTCAATCCCTGGACTGGAGCAATTGTTGAATGTACCTTATAACGCACACTCATTAATTCAACACCTATATATTGAGGGGTTACATGTCAAGTGTTGGGCTAGACACCTAATACTAAAGGACGTAGATCTGGAGTTTAAACTATTTATGCATGGTGACTTATTAGTTTTCATTAAAAGTGGTTATCAATAATTTTTTAAAAATTGAATGTAAAGAGAATAATGTAATATGGAGTGTAAGGTATTCAAAAAGGTACTTCCAGTGTGAACAGGGTAACATAAGTCAGCACTTTCTCTTTTTCTTCCCAGAAATTATCCCAAAGCAACAAGAATGGGAAATAAAGGCACACATATGATTTCCGATGGAACAAGGTGACTGCTGAAATCTGAAACCATGAAGTGAATGGAAATGCTGCCCAAAGCGGAGGAGACCAGGCCGGGGTGCAAACGCGAGGATCCTGAAGGAGGATGAGGAGGCCTCACGTCTCACACAGAGTCTCAGGTGATGCATCATGAGTGAAGAGTGCAGTCTGAGATGCAACCTAAGTGTCCCTGGGCACTAGCGGGCGGGGCTCCTGGACTTGCGGGGGAGGGGGGGGGGGCAGAGCCTCGGAAACCAGTCAGCTACTTCCTAGCTGTTTCCTGAGGCCCCAACCTTGAACTGTGGAAAACCATACGTTTTGTTTATTCTTTGGCCGCGGAGAAATCAAAGATCAAGAACTCACATATAAGGCTCTGGTCAGGAGGAGAATTCTGGCTAACCTGAGGGGACATGGCCCTGAGTTCTCGCAACATAAAACTCCAGCAAATCGCTGGTTTGGAGAAAACAAAACAAAACAAAAACAAAAACCCAAAACATCTCCTTCAAACATGAATAATCTAAAAGGAGCCATTGGAGGACCTGAAAATCTGGTCAAATATTTTGCCCAAATGAAAAAAAAGGAACAACCAAACTTAAAGCAAGGATTTCTATGAAACAAGAGCGCACACGTATATGAGAACTCAGGAGGACAGGGGCTGGAACGTGATCTAGCAGACAGCAGTCAAGGAATGTACTTGGGGGAAATGATCATGGCAAGGGACTTGAAATTGGAAGGAGAATGAATAAATTCAAAAGCTGATTTTGCAATAAAATAAAACATTGAAGCTGTTGGCTAATCTAAACAAGAAAAAAGGAAAGAAGCACAAATAGGCAAAATAAGAAATGATTAAGAGGTAGCGCTAAAGTATAGAGGAAATTAAAAGAAATCGTTGAGCCCAATTTTATACAAGTAAAGTTGAAAACATAGGTAAAATGAAGTCTATACTAGAAAATATACTAGAAACATTAAATAGACCAGTTAGTATACATGAGTTAGTACACACCATAGGCATAAAATCCAGTTTTTAAAATTCTGCTAAGTCTAAAGAACAGAATGAATCTTACTGAAAGCATTCTTGAGCACAGGCAGGGTGGTGGGGTGGCAGGAAGACTTCCCAACATTGAGGATAATCTTTTTATGAAACTTTACACCAAAACCTGATAAGGATGGCACAGGGAAATAAAACTATAGCTGAATCCTATGTATCAATATTAATGCAAAAATCCTAAATAAATAAAAAATATAAGCTACTCTGACAAAGTGAGATTTATTCCAGGAAGAGAAAGGTGGTCCTTTGAAAATATATTTCACCATTTTTATGACGCAAAGGAGAATATCAGATAGGCTTCTCCATAGGTACTGAAAAAAGGCACTTAATATCCTAGATTTGCTTTTCAAAAAAAAGAAAGAAAAAAAATGAAAGGAAGAGCTCATGAAATAGAAATAGGTGGAATTTCTTTAATGTGAAAAAATGTAGCTCAGCTGAAAAGCCAGCATCATGCTTAATAAGAAACACCAGGAACGTTAACAGGCAGAAAGCACTGGAGTCAGGAATAGAACGTCCTACGTCACCACCGCTCTTTAATATCATCTGGAAGTACTAGCAAATGCCATCCTGTAAGAGGCAGGAATTAGAGGCATACAACATAGAAAGGAATTTGTAAAGTTATTATACTTGAATACGATATAACAAAAACCTATTACAAACGGGAATTCAGTGAGATGAAAGGAAGAAAATCAATAGCTTTCTTACATTAAAAACAGCTAGCTAAAGCTCCAATAGAAAAAAAAAAAAGATGTAATTAGCAGTTGGTTTTAAAAATACAAAATGCCTGGTAGTAAATTTAATGAGAAATATGTGTACATGTGCACACATGCAGTGTGTAAGATATGCTACTGAGGATATATGACAATTTACACAAAGTGATAGGCACATCGTGTGTTCGAGATGAAAGGACTCAGCAACACAAGACTATCAGTTATTCCTTAGAGAAACATATAGGTAGTGCAACCCTAATTTTTTAAAAAGTTAAAAAAAATCTGTTTTTGGAAGCAGACAAGCTGATTTTGAAACTCAAATGGAAAGAAAAATGAAGAAAAGGTAGAAAATGGAAATGAATAAAAAGGAGAGAGAAAGACTGGCATTACCAGATATTAAATGAACTTGCCAGGTTGCAAACATTAAATTTTTGGTTCTGGCACATGAATAAACCAGCAGTCAATGAGACAGAATTGGAAATCTAGAAATAGGTCTGGAGATGTAGGCAACTTTAGTATAAGATAAATTTCCATTTCATATCAGTAGGAAAAGATGAATTATTCAATAAATTTTATGGGGAAACTGGGTCACTTTATGGAAAAAAATTAAGTTGGATTCATGCTTCAAGTCTTATAACAGGATAAATTGAAAACAGATCAAAGACTTAAGGGTGAAAAACAAAGCAATAGAAGTACTAAAAGAAATCAAGGAAAATTTGTTTTGTAATCTCAGAGTGCTAAAGGTCTTTCTAATCACATTGCAAATCTCAGGAACTAAAAGGAAAGATTGACGTATTAAACTACAGTAAATTAGAAAACAAATGTATATTTATGGCCAAAGCACCATATGCAATCAAAAGTATTATGATAAACTTAGAAAAAGATACTTTCAAATCTTATCACAGACAGAAAGCCAATTTCTCTAATATATAAGGAGTTAATATAAATCAATAACAAAAAACCCAACATTCCAAAAGAAAAAAATGGATAAAAGGTATGAATCCACAGTTCATATGAAAGAAAATAAAAATGTGGCTATTGAGCATGTGAAAAGACACTCGACTTCATTCACATTAAGAGACGTGGAGGGGCGCCTGGGTGGCTCAGTTGGTTAAGCATCCGACTCCTGCTTTCAGCTCAGGTCATGATCTCAGGGTCTTGGGATCAAGCCCCACGTTGGCTCCACGCTCAGTGGGGAGTCTGCTTGAGAATTCTCTCTCCTACCTCTGCTCCTCCCCCTACTCATGTGTTCTCTCTCTCTCTCTCTCAAATAAATAAATATATCTTAAAAAGAAGAGAGACATGGAAACAAGACTACAAAGAGATAACATTTTTCACCTATCATATAGTCAAAGATGCAAAAGTTTCATAACCTGTTATCTGGATAAGAGTGTGGGGAGACAGACTCTTAGACTTTGTGGGAGTGTATAAATCGGAGCCACATTTATGAAGGGCATTTTGGCAGTAATGAACATACCTTTAGACTCAGTAATTTCACTACTAGTAATTTAATCCAAATACATACTTCCACATGAATAAAATTGTGACTCCACAAGATTAAGCATTGATGATCAGTTTTCTGTAGTGAGTGGGTGGTCATACCCTAAATATCTATCAGTAGGAAACTGGTTAAATAAATTATGGGACATCCTTGGGGCACCTGGGTGGCTCAGTTGGTTAAGTGTCTGCCTTCAGCTCAGGTCATGATCCCAGGGTCCTGGGATTGAGTCCTGCATCGGGCTCCCTACTCTGCAGGGAGCCTGCTTCTCCCTCTCCCTCTGCCTCTCTCCCCAGCTTTTACTCTCTCTCTCAAATAAATAAAATCTTTAAAAAAATAAATTATGGGACATCCTTATGATGGAATATTATGTAACCGTAAAGAAGAATAAGAAACTCTCTATAGGCTGATAAGGAGAAATCTCTAAAATTTGTTATGTTAAAAACGAGAAGGGAAGGATGGTGTATTCAGCATACTACCATTTGTGTAGTAAAGGGCTAGTACACACACACACACACACACACACATTTGGCTGTACATAAAATCTCCAGAAGTATTCACAAGATAGCAATTGCCTGTGGGAAAGGGGGCTAAGTAGCTACGAATCAAAGTGGAGAAAAATTTGACCATATACTCTTTTTTATCTTTTAAATGTTAAACCACGTTGAAAGTCCTATTTATATAAAAATATAATTCAAAATATTAATTAAAACAAAGTTAAAAATCAAAAGAAGTCATTTTCTGTAAAGCTCAATTTATTCAATCTTCATGTCAAAAGGTCTCACTTTTATACTATAGTGGTGATTGTTGATGGAAGATACATTTTTTTTATTTAATGCCTTTAATTTTCAAAATAAAAAGACAACACTTTAAAAATATTCTATCTTGATATATGGATCTGGGGCACCTACACACAATCTTGATGTTTTTAAAACACTGGAATAAATAAAGATCAAATAATATACATAAGAAATAGGAAAATGTGAATAAGTAACAAAGTGACTCCTTACATCTTCATAAATAGTATCAAAGAGCAGCAACATACTCTTCAATGATAGAGATGGGGACATCCAATTATTGAAAAAAAGGGGCATAAAATGGGAGGAAAACGCAAATACCTCAGAAGAACTATGGAAACAGCTGTTGCTGAATAGTCAAGGAATGTAAAATACCGAAAGTTAATTATATGCTTTTTATAGCAATTTGAAATGGACCCAGTGATCTGATTCCACAGTTTTAAAAACATGGACTTATTTTTTTCCAGCTCCACAGGGTTGGGCTGTAAGAATGTGACTGTGGCCATAGTGAAACTAGCTTGTAACTCACTCATACATTTCACTTCACAGTTTGCAACTCATTTCCATTTACATGATTTTGATGCTTCATTCCAATCTTAAAGGCTACTCAAGGCAAATATTTTTATTTCATTTTTACAGACGTGAAAGTGAAGTTTGGTTTGCTTAAGTGACTTGCTCACAATGATATAGCTAGGAATTGTAGAGCTAGAACTCAAAAATATCCTGACTGCTGTCTAGTCTTTATTGCTCTAAATCAGGCTGTCGAACTTCAATATTTCTTGTTTCATAGAGCCTGCAGGGAAGTCTGCCCTGCAGAAGCAGGCCACCAGCATCGAGGAACACATCCAATCATTCTTGCATTAAACCCCAATAGATTTCTCAAACACAGTCTTCCTCTAATTGTGTCTTCTATGTGAGCAGTCATTTCTTTGGTGTGTAAGTGTGAGTGTGTATGTGTAATGATGTTATCTATATGCCATCAGGGCACCTGCACATTTGCATATTGGGAAAGAACTGAATAAAACATGAGGTGCTTTATTCCAACGGGATGCAAGATCCTCAAAGGATATTTACAAATGTACTCAAGTCCTCAGAATCAATCAATCCCTGAATCAACAAATGGTTTTTGATTCCCTGAGCTGTGCCTAGCACTAGGACAAATGCTGTAGGGGAAACAATGAAGCAAGGAGAGAAGAATCCCCTCCAGGCCACCATCAGCCCGCCACCCCCAACCCCACCTGCCACCAAATTTGGAAAGCTTCAGTTTAAATCAGATAAAAGAATTAGATTTATGGCAATCTCTAACCAGTGTCTATAGGGTACACATTCACTGGGTTTCCTTCTAAGGGCTCCAGTTGGATAGACAGGAGGAGGAGAAAAAGCTGAAGTTCAGGAATCTATATGTCCTAGTGACCTTTCCTCGGAAGGTGATTGAGGAGAAACTTGAGGCTTCTCTTGTAGCCGATGAAATAGGGCACATTTTCAGCGTGGAGAGCTAGTCATGCATGTGGCATTTGCCATGAATAATCCTTAGTGCTCTTGCCCTGCTTCCCCTCCTGCTTCCCTATAGTCTATTTCCTACCCAGTCAACACAATGTTTTAAAAAAGTAAACTGGGGGTGTCTTGGTGGCGCATTCAGGTAAAGCGTCCAGCTCTTGGTTTCGGCTCAGGTCTGATCTTAGGATCGTGAGATTGAGCCCTGCCTGGGGCTCCATGCTCAGTGTGGAGTCTGCCTGGATTTCTCTCTCTCCCTCTGCCCTTCCCCCCACTAGCTGTCTCTCTCTCTCTCTCTCTCAAATAAATAAATAAATCTTTTAAAAAATAAAAAAGTAAATTGGATCATGTTGTTCTTGTGCTTATGGTCTTAACATGACTACCTCTCTTGTTCTTAGAATAAAATTCAAACTCTTCACTGTGGCTAGCTGACTCCCTCTCATACTCACCACCACCTCCTCTTCTCACTCATGGTGTTCCAGACACACTTCTGATTTTCTTCCTGTCCCCCGCTCTTCCCAACTACAGGCTTGTACACTTGCTGTGCTTTCTCCCTGGAAGGTTTGGACCCAGATCTTTGCATTGCTGGTTCCTTGTCATCATTCAGGTTTCAACTCAAACACTGACACTAAGAGAGACCCTCCTTACCCGAGCCAACTAAAGTAGCTGCTTCACCTCTTGCCCTACTCTCTATTTATCAACAATCTGTTCTTTTCTTACAGTAGTTATTCCTTTATGTAATTACCTTATACATTTGTTTGCTTGTTCATTGTCTCCCCCAAGTAGAGTGCAAGAGCTCTATGAAAGCCGCAGCCTTGTCTGCCTTGTTTATTGTTCTTTATGTAGTTCCTAGGACAGCATGTAGTAGTGTTTAACAAATATTTATTGAATGAATGAATGAATGAGAAGCCTCAGAAATTGAGTGTTTATGGCTTTCACTATCATCTGTATCCCTTTACAGCCTATGACTGTTTTAAGCTATTACCCAAGAGTCTCCCCACCCCCTGTGCCCACCTCACCTCCACAAGACACTCTGGGATGCTCCCTCTATTAAATCAGTG
The DNA here is from genome assembly GCF_002201575.2 of Neomonachus schauinslandi. NCBI lineage: Eukaryota > Metazoa > Chordata > Mammalia > Carnivora > Phocidae > Neomonachus > Neomonachus schauinslandi. The sequence continues at coordinate 34,190,154 of NC_058408.1, read as the reverse complement.
GCACCCTTTGCTCCAGGGAAGATTAAGATGATTAGAGCAGTAATATAAAGAGAAAAGAAAAATAACAGTAGGTCCTGGACTTTTTAAATTTCTAAATGTATTTTTAAAATTATAGTTGTTGCTTTGCAAGAACCCGGCCCTTTTGAGCATCAGAGGTAAAGCCCTGAAGGAACCATGACATAAAGTGCATGCCATAAGCAAATAACGGGAAAAAGAACAGAAGAAGAGCATTTTATCCAGTCATGGAGAGAAGATGAAGATGGAAGTTGTCGGGGATGGAGGAGGAGGATGTGGAGGAGGAGACAAAGACTGAGTGAGGGGCATGATGAGATATTAGATGATAGTTGACAAGGGGCCCAGTATTTTTCCAGCTCCCCAACTGACCGTGCTCTGAAAGACCAGAGGGTCTCAGACTAAAGAAGAGTTAGGCTTCATTATGCTGGTAAGTCTGAGGAGACATGGGAGAATAGCCACATGCTCCATGGTGCAACAGTCCTAAAACAGAAAAGGTGGTGTGGCATGTCCAACAAAGTTGAATCTGAAAGATACACCAGATTTCCTTAGAAGTAGCCAAATGGAATATATAGAATTATCTGAGCTCCCAGCAAAGGAGTGAAAATGCTTGAGGGAGACCTGGTAGACTGAAAAGTGGCCTGACAGGATTAGAACAGAGAGGTGCCTGTGAGTTCTGATAACCAGAGATCACTGCAGGACCATGGACAGTAGCAGTAGATTCCCTGGGAATCAACGCTAATGACCAAAGACCAAGCGGCATTCTAAGCCAGCAGAGGGTGGAGGGCAGTGAGTGGTAAATGTGATGTTTCTCCCTCATTCTTACTTATCACCCCTTGAATGTTCATAGGCCCTGCCTCTCTTCCAAATATTAGATGGTACTTGGATAGAAAGGGAGCTGGGGATGAACTCTTAATATGGCTGAATGTATACCCAAAATGTTTCATTCTAATTTTGTGGGATCATACAAAATTGTCTAGACAGTGTTTTGGGTTTTTTTTTTTAATCAGGTGGGAATCAGCCTTGATGTAAAAATTAACATTAGTTCAAAGACAGGTCCATTTTTTTCACACCTGAGTTTGTGATGTGAAAGTTTTACCCCTTGCACTTATATAGTCTCAAAGCTAATATATAGTTAGAAGTTAGCCAGTGTATGGTGTTACAACAAAAGTTACAGCTACCTCACAGAAATAACTGTTTTGCACCTGACAGTGGGCTGAGGCTTCTGAACAGAGCTCTGAAACCCAGGCTTCAGGTTTGGAGTCAGACAGACCTATGTTCAAATCTCTGACTTTCATTTTTACAACACAGTAAGTTGAGACAAGACATTTAAACTTTGGGGACTTCAATTACCACTTCTATGAAAATAATACCATTTTTAAAAAACGGTTTAGGAATTAAATAATATAATGTATATAATTGTTTAAAACATTTCCTAACTGTCAAAAGAAACTCAAGATGGGAATTCACTACTGTCTTCATAAACGGGAATGACTTTTATTGTAACCAAACTCGATGTGTTCTTTTAAGCACAGGCATTTTATATGTTGCTCATGAATTTCCAGTTGTATAGAGCAGTATTTCTTTTACATACAGCAATTCACTGAGGAGGAATTAACAATCATCATGGAAGATACATTGGTTCAGATTGTGAGTTAAAGTAGACAATTATCATAAGCTATAAATTGGAGCATTTGTATTCTCACATTTAATTTAACCTGCTCTTAGAAGAAGAACAAATAACAACAGTAAACAAAAACATATTCTCTGGTTCAGTTCTCCTTAACAACCAATAGCATCCACTTACGGGAGGTTTTTCTAGGAATTCACACTACCAATGACAAACACTAAGTTCTATAATTTGGGGAGACATTGAAGAGACCTTGGAGAATATTTAGCTTAACGCTTATATTTTTACACAGGAGAAAACTGAGGCCTTAGGCAGAAGTGACTTGGTTAGGATTAGCTAGTTATTGGTAGGGTTGGAATAAGGTCTATATTAGTTGGGTTTTGTTGTGTAACAAACTATCGCAAAACTCAGTTGTGGCTGGGCTGATTTTGGCCAGGCTCTGTTGGGCTTGGCTATAAGCTTCTGGTTGGGTCCAGGTCTGCTCTATATGTCTCTCATCCTTGGATCAGTGGCTGCCAGGGGCATGTTCTTCTTATAATGGAGCAATGGAGTACAGGAAGGCAAGCAGAAAAATGTGCTGCTTCTTGAGAACTCAGCCCAGAACTGAAACACTTTATTTAACTTCCACACACATGCCATCAGCTAAATCAAATCACATGGGCTGAACTCCAAAATCAGTGGGTCAAAGAAATATACTCTATCCATTATAGTGGACATTAGTTCCATGTCACATGGCCAAGGTGTGGATATGTAATTCTAATAAAGGGAGGACATGAGTGACTCTAGTGACTCAGTTTACCAGAGGGTCCCAGTCTTCAGATTCCCACATGAATTTTCCTTCCCCTCCATAATGTTCTAAGTAGGCTTCTAACCTAGTGAGGTAACTCCCCATTTGAAACTGTTTGGTGCTGAACCACATAGGGCCAGCCTTGGCAGTAAGTTACCAATATTACCTTTATAGAAAACAATCATAAAGTCTGGAAACAGTCACACAGTAATAAAGAAATTTAAAAACAAATTGTTCATAGGCCAAAAATATTTTCTACCTCCCTTCTACAAAACTGAAACTCTTAGTAAGTTTTCCCTTCAGCAAGATGGGATTTATAGCTTCAACCCTATCCATTGTTTTCTAATTAAAAATGTATTGAGGTCCTCACAACTGGAGCACATAAACCAGACATGCCAATGCTTGGCACAGTCAGCTCAGTGTGTGTATAAATTATATCCAGGGTGACTGGGGTCTGGCCGGGGACACTGCAGCCACTCTGAGTTACACTTTCTCTGACTTAGAACTACTAAAACTGACAATGCTTTAGGAGGATATTTAAAACATCCATAGTAGGCCTGCAAATGGATGACTTCTCCACCCCATCCTTCCTTTAGCAGTTTCAGATGCTGACCTTACCTGCCATAAAGTGAGTTTGCTCCTATCAACCCAACAGATACCAAGTCAGTCGAAGAAGAGATGACCTGGATGTCCTTCAGCATCTTGCACTAAAATCCAAATTAGCAGCCAAACTCTGGCTGCAAGTACCTTCCTTGTCTTTGGTGACATTGAAGAGAGAGGATAAGACTTGATACTGGGTTTCCAGGAGGCATAGGAGAAGCCCAGTGACTAATAATCCCCCATCCATCCATTCAAGGGCATCAACATTTACTGGGATTCAGCTAGGAGGCGCAGGTTGCTGTAGAGTGGAAATGGCATAGATTTTGCCATCAGGCCCACCTGGTTTCAAACTTCAAGTCCAACACTATCTAGGAATGTACATTGGGAAATTTCATTCATTCATTCATTCCTTCCTTCCTTCCTTCCTTCCTTCCTTCACCAATCATTTCCTCTGTGACTGCTGTATTCCAGACACTGCTCACTGGGCACTGGGGTTCTAGTAGTACAAAGCAACACAGTTTCTGTCTTCTGGGAAATCACTACAGAAAGAGAAAGTGGGTAGGTTCATAATTACATTACCACATGATCAGTGCCAAGACTGAAGTTAACATAAGGTGCTTAATAGAGTGCTTTTCTCTTAGTCTAAAAACAACAACAAAAACAAAAAAGCAAAACCTCTTCATTATAAAGCAAGATGATAAAGTAATTCAGTAAATAACATTTACTGAATGTCTCTTGTTCCTAGGAAGTTACTCACACTCGTCTTCACAACCTGGTTTGGTTTTTTTTCAATCATTGCCCCCATTTTATGCATGAAGTAACTGAGGTTTAGAGAGATTGTATAGGTTTTTCCAGGTTACTCAGCCAGCAGTGGAAGAACTGGGATTTGAAGCCAGTTCCGTGTGTCTCCTGCTGAGGTTCAGAGAGATTGTATAGGTTTTTCCAGGTTACTCAGCCAGCGGTGGAAGAACTGGGATTTGAAGCCAGTTCCGTGTGGCTCCTGCAATGCCAGGGGGCTTTCTCTTTGGTGTATGGGCCCTAATCCTTGTGCTCCAGCAGCACCACACAGATGCCATTGAAAGCAGTCGTTCTCTTGAGATAATAGGACCAAACCATGTGAAAAGCCAGTCTGGCTTGACATCTCCGCTCTGAGAGTTTGTCCACATTAGCAGTGAGGGAGGATGGCATTTGGCTGCAATTCACTGCCAGTTTTGATGGCTGGGATTTCCACCCCTGGAGGCCCCAGTTCCCATTTCCCAGTGATCTCTGCTTTGCAAGGTGTGCTTCTCCAAGTTACTGTGTCTGGTGCACAGGTAGTGCTAGAGTCGCTGCATTTGTTTGGTCCCTGTCCTTATACACAATCGGAAAAAAAAAAAAAGAAAGAAAGGAAGTAAGAGTATATAGAGAAAGCCAAGCACAAAACATAACTCAGAAATGGTAATGTAACAGGGCCCACCACAGCTGCTGACTAGTTGCATTCGTGATGATTTTCTCCAAATAATGCAAACACTATTTTTCCCTGAGAAAATGAAATATAGGAGTGCCACAGTCCACAGATGATAGGGGAGAACTCATAAAAGATTTTAATCTTTCCTTGTCGGTTTTCAGAAATGCAAACGGCCTCGTCCTCATTTTCTTTATGCCCTGGACTTCTAATTGAGGAAGCTGGCATCAATTATGCATGTGGGTACCGCTGGGGAGGGAACTAAAATAAATATTTGGGGGTTATTGTTAGCCAGAACATCCCTTCATCTTCGTGTCACAATAATTCCCCATGTCGTAGTGCTTTAGATTAGAACATATGGCAATAAGGTAGGTAATGAGAACAACAATTTTCTGAAACAACATTATAACTTTTCCCTCTTTATGGTCACATTTAGTTACAGTACATGCTGCCATTTAGGTGTAGAGCTTTATAAAAGCAAATCTCAGAGAGAACGGAGTTCAGAGCAGGAGCCTGGGAAGTCTGAATGCCTGGGCCCAGAGCCAAGCCCGCAGATGGAAATTTGGAGGTGTGGGCTACTTAGCTTTTGCTGCAGCAACAATTCCCGTTTTAAAGGGGCTTAGAGCAGCAGTGTTGCTCTCATTTCCATGTTACATGAGGGTTGTGAGTCTCCATGAGGCAGCTGGGCTCAGCTTCACCCACCTTCTCATTCAGAAGCCAGCTTGAAGGAGTGGCCACTTTCTGGGAGATGCTGCTGTCATGGTGGAAGCCTCTGGATCAATTACCCAACAGCACTTAATACCTCTGCTTAGGAGGGTGAATTTCGTATCCACGTGCAATCCTCTTTCCAAAGCAAGTCATAGGCCGAGCCTGTCAATAAAGCAGGGGGGCATAGCAAAGATGGAGATGTGTAATATACATTGTGGAGAGGGGCAGAGATGGTGAACGATGACACAGTGGACCACAGGGTGATCCCTCAACTCTACCCCATCATCACTGGGGAAACTATATTGGGGCAATGCAGTAAATCAGCAAATGAGCAAGGAGAGTCACCATCGGTTGGTGTCGGGTGGATCTGGAGTGCATGTAAATACAAATCCAGCAAGTAGCTCTAGAGTACCAGTCTAAATGCAGGGTACAATGCAATGCATTCTGGGAAAATGATGCCAAATAAGATGACCTCTGCCATTCAGGACCTCTTAATTTTAAAGACACAACCAGGCCAAGAGTGAATCAAACTCATGGCCAGAGTGAAAAAGTACTATAGAGGAACAGGAAAGGGGGAGGAAGGAAGGTTTAAGTGCACTGTGTTCAGTGTATTATACATACTGTCTCATTTAATCTGCCCAATAGACGGAGATAGGAAAAATGCAAATGAGCAAACTTGAGTATCAGAGAAGTTTAATGACCTGCTGGCCTACTAGCTAGTGGAGGATGAAACTGGGAGTGAAGTGAGTGACACTGTGGGAAAGGAAGGCAGAGCACTTCCTTCTGCCTGGGATGATCAGTAAAGGAGCCACACTCTGGAGGCAACATTCAGACAGGCCTTGACAAATGAGCAGCATTTCAGTACACAGAAGAGGAAAGAGAGGCAGAACATCCATCCAGGGAACAGCATGGGTAAAGCCCAGGATGCGTGAAAGAGCCCAGACTTTGTAGGGAATAGCCAGGACAGTCCTCTGGTGTGCTTGAGGCATAAGGTAGGATCAAGGATCAGGTTATTCAGGGTGTGCAGTGTGTCTCATGTTGAACATGTTGGACTTTACTCTGTAGGTAGAGGAACTATTGAAGAATTCTGAGTAAGGACTAATAGGATCTCAGCTGTATCTTTAAAAGGATCATTCAGTTAAAGAGTTCTCCAAGGAACATCTCAGAGACAGACTGATTGACCTCCAAGATCTTATACACTCCCCTAAACCTGTGTGTAAAATTTCTGTGACATTTTTACCCCTCCAAGGCTTTAGAATAGGTAGGGACTTTGAGAGAGAGAGAGAGAGTTTCTAAATTCAAGGCTGTATTTGATATGATTTTAATCAGATGTCTGCTTGTTAAATATGAGGTAGTGCTGTCCCATAGATGGGTTTACTGTAAGACCAGGCTTCCCAAATTCCTTAAGTTTGTTTTGCCTGGGTCTTCAGCCTTGTCCTATCAATCTTCATGTTCCAGCCCCAGACCAGCCTCTAAGGAGTAGGTACCATTATGAAAATAAAACATAAAACACAAACAATACCAACTTCCCCAACCTCACCATGTAAAACATACACACACACATTCAGCACACAGACACAATTTAAAGAGAGAAAAACTAGTGAGAAGAAGCTTCATGTGAAAAGTAGGATCCTAGGAGTTGTGTATGATATAGTCTACCACCTTCTTGCCATCCCCTCAGGCTCTTGTCCTTACCAGTTCAAAGGTAGGCAAAACTTTTTCTCTTGATTTTCTTTAGTGGAAAGATGAGGTTGGCATTTAAAAGAGAAATGTGTAAGGCAAAAAATTGGGGGATGAGGTGTAATCATTTTTCTGAATCTGGAAATCCCACAACGTTCTGACTAGCTTTCCTCAGTCCTATGCCCCTTATTCTAAGAAAACTGCTAATACTCTTGATGGTGGACTTTAATCTTTCCTAGGTCCCTCCTCTCTGAGTTTCCTGACTTGGGAACCACCATTCTGCACCCCACAGGTATGGTCTACTTCAACATCTCTCCTTTACCGGGACAAATGTCAAGAATTTCTCAGCCAGCTAGCATCTTCTCACCTGGTTCCAAAGGAATTCTCCTAACTTCTCACTTGATGTGCAAAAAATGGTGACTAACACTCATTAGGCTTCAAAGAATGAGATAGGCCAGTGGTTCTCAAGATTTAGCTTACCTGCCCCATCTTCTGGAGTTTCTGCTTCAGGTGGTATGGGATGGGACTCAAGAATGCATTTCTACCAAGTCCTCAGGTGATGCTAATGGACTAGTCCTCCACATTTTGAGAACCACAGATGAAGCCAATGAGGCCCACAGGTCACCAGCCCCACTCTTTCCTGGTGTCTTCTATAAATCAATGCAGGATGGTATGCGATGGAGGTGGGAGTGCTTCAGTGCTTTTTAGGCCCGATTCTTAATCCTGGCTCTTTTACTAGTTAACCAAATCATCTTGGACAAACTGCTTAACCTCACTGGGACTCAATTTTCAAACTTTAAAAACAGCAATCATAATATCATCTCTCAAGTTTTTTGGAGGAGGAATAAAGAATATAGCAAATATAAAGTCTCTAGCACAATGTCTGATACGTGATATGCATTCTGTAAATGTTAGCCTTCTAATTCTCTTCGTACCATGGCACCTCATTCAGGTGAGAGCCTTCCACACTGTCATACAGGAGAGTCATCCGCACTAGTTCTTCTACTAAGATGGGCCATAAAACAGTGCAGTCTCCATAACATGTAAACAACAATGGTTTATGTGTCCTGTTGACATGCTATACTTGAATACGGCATCTACTAGTCTCCATTCTGTGGCTCAGCCCAAAGGAATGAGATTTCCATATGGACGTTACAAGAAAGACACTCATAAACCATACTAATGGAAGTCTAAATTCTACTTTAATGACAGCTATATCTTCAACATTAAGTATAGAATACTAAGGAAGGATGGCTCTGCTTTAGAGGCAAGGACTCCAGTTATTTCTTACTAAGTCCTGCATGAGTCATACACAGTGAAGGGGGGAGGGTGGGGGTGGGGCTCAGCACCCAGGGGAAGGGTAATCAATGACTCGAGCACCAAAGGGGCAAAGCTGGCAAAAGCTACGCAGAACCATGAAATAAAAAGCTGTGACTTCGGGAAATTAAAGTGTCTCGGAAGCTGAAGTTTCTCAGGCTTATCTTTGGAGATAGATAGAAGAGATAATGTGGGCATTAAAATTCAAGCAAATACAGAGAAATGTATGAAATATCCAAGGGATTATGAGTGGGGCATTTGATAGGAAGAAAAAGTTTGAACTACCTCTCATCATCTCGTTTAGGATGTTATTTCCAGAGTAAAGTCCTTAAAGAAAGGAGATAATGCGTAATTCATAGTGTTTTGTAAAGCCTAATGAGATAATGCTTTGAAGGCCCTCACCAAAATTCTTGATGTGTCCTAATCCCTCAGTAAATGATAACTATTAGCGATTGTTATTCTGAAAAGCATATTTGTATTATAATGAATTGCTCAATGGCCATCCTATGTTCTTCCCCCACCAGCTAGATTGCAAACTCCACAAAGGCAGGGAGGGACCAGATCCATCTTTGTAATATTCTATGTCCAGTTCTAGTGTGGTGCCTGGGGCATAGCAGATGCATGATAAATATCTGTCCGAGGCAAAAAAGAAAGAGAAGGCTCAAGAGGAGATGGAAGATTTGGGTATAGGCTCTACCATGGAGAACACAGGGAAGAATAGAAAAAAAAAAATGTGGGGAATCACGAATGGGAAAATGGGACAGAAAACCTCTGTTGACTCTAGGCATTAAAGAACATTTTCTTTGTGACTAAGTGTCTATTACAACTTGCCTTTTTCTTTCCCTTCCATTGCCCACCCTGGAATTCCAAGTGTTGACCTCGATCCCTCTAGTCACTGGCTGTGGGTTCACCGTAAGGCTTCCCAATTGTCTGATTCACCAGAAGCTCCATGAAAGCCACCATCAACCTATATGACATCATTGTACAAATTAGAAAAAGGTGCCCCTTCTTCCGGGTAGGTTTGGCTAATAGCTAGTAGGTTCTATTTGGTGAGTGCACTGTGGGCTAGGGTTTAGGCTTTTCCCACCCCTTCCTCCTATTACCCCATTTATCCAGGTCCATCCTAATGCAATTGTACTTTGGTGGGCCAGGGCTCCTTTCAACTTCAGCTATAGCAACACACATTTACCGAGTGTGTATTTACAACATGTGGGCACTGGGCTAAAGAGATATGGACACATAGCTCCTGTTTTCATGGAGCTTATTCTGTAATTAGGGAAGTGGCAGCAGGCAAAATGGTTGAGCAGAAAGCCTAGGAGTGAGATACATCTAGTTTGAACATAGTGCCTGCCAGTCACCAGCCATGCTGTCTTGAGCAAGTGATGGGACCTTTCAAAGCCTTCATTTTCTCATTATGAAAATGGGGATAATGACACTACCTCCCTCAGAGACTTGTGAGCACTGAGAGGCAGGGGTGTGCTATGATCTGAATGTTTGTCTCCCCCACCACCTCCAAATTCATATGTTGAAAACTTAATGCTCAGTGTGATACAATGGGGAAGGGGGCTTTGGAAGGTGCTTGGGTCATGAGGGTAGAGCCCTCCTAAATGGGATTAGAGTTCTTATAAAAGAGATCTCTAGCTCCTTCCACCAAGTGAAGACAGAGCTAGAAGTCAGCAGTATCAACCTGGAGAGGACCTTTATCAGACACCGAATTTCCTGGTGCCATGATCTTGGATTTCACAGTTTCTAAAACTGTAGGAAATAAAGTTCTGTTGTTTATAAGCCACCCAGGCTATGGTACTTTGTTATAGCAGCCAGAACAGACTAAGATAATACATGTTCCATGTATGTTAGCTATTAATATCATCATCATCATCATCATCATCATCATTTCATAGAATCAGTGATATAATCATGAAGAGAATAAAGGTATCCTTTGGACGAGGACATTCAGAAAAACCATCACCAAAGCAATATAACTTAAGAATGGTAACACAAAATGCCTTCAGGGAAGGCGCAGGAGCAAAACTTAATAAAATAGGCCAAATTTGAGGCAATAAGGGCTGGTGTGGAGTACGGCAAACTAGAGAACACATTGAAAACATTCAGCTTCAAATGTCTGAAAACAAATGACATCGTCTGTGAGGTAAGTTCTGCCTCTCCAGGGTGGGCAGAAAGATACACAACATGGGATAAGAAAATGCCCAGTCCTCTCAGAAGGTTTGCTTTTTGTAATCCACTGCCATAACTTTCCCCCCTCATTTCTCTAGTGATGTCTAGAAAAGATCTTGGGCCCTACAAGCCCAAAGCTACAAAGAGCAAAACCACTGTTTGCAGACTCTAAATGGTGTCCTGTGCTCAACTCTCAGGAATTCTAGCCCTTTCCTCTCCCTTCACCCACCTCCCCCCGACTCAATCTGAGGTGAGCTGGCGGCAGAGACTTCTTGCTCGCTCAGAGTACATTGTTTGAAAGTTTGTGTCATAAATGTATCGATCTTGCCCCGCGTTCCCAAACAGAATCTCGATGTTGAAGCACTCCTTTAATCAAAAGTAAATTATGTACAGGCCACGTAGGTCAGCTCAGCCAGGCTCACAAAAAAGGCAATCCATCATTTATTCGTAAATGTCAGTGAAATCTGGGGATCAATATGTGCGCCAATGTGGATTATGTTTATTATTTTTCTGTAAATATCAATGCTGAGAAATATTTCAAGAGAGCCCGTAGGTGCCATGGGAAATCAGAACCTAACCTAGGGTAGGTGGTGAAGTGGTGCAATCTTTCTAAATGGATTTGATCTGGGTGTTTTTGGAAATCCTTTGCAGGTGAGAGCTGGGCCATCCTGAGTCCTGTGGGAAATAAAGGTGAGAAGCATAGTGATTAAGGTGTCTGAGAAAGTTCCAGAATGGATGTAGCTTACAATGAGATAGAAATGACTTCTCCTGATACATTTTGAAGTGTGAGTTTGGACATAGAAAGTAAAAGTGATTCCCAAAGATCTGGGTCATCTACAGGATCCCTAGAGCCCAAAGGCAATCTGTAGTCCTGTCCTATCCCTTTTTGTTGGCTTATCTGGATGAGTACACCACGTATGTGATGTCAGGGTCTTGGGCAGTAGAAGAAGCAGCAAGCAGTTGTTTGAGAGGAAAGACCCGATTTCTTACTTTCTATTTTTATTTCCATTTATTGTAGAGGGGATACAGAGTCCTGGAGGTTTTTGAGTCAGTGAAAAACATGATCAAAGTGGTATTTAGGAAAGAGAAACAATAAACATTTTATAACCAATATTGGAAACATAAGAGATTGAAAGCAGAGAAGCTAATTGTGAGGTCCAGTCTGGATGGATAGACACCTTTTTGTAGTAGAAAGATCCCAAGCTTTGGAATCAGATGTTGGGGCTTGAAGTTGAATCCTTACTCTACTAATTATTATATGCAAGTTACAATACCTTTCTGAGCCTCGGTGTCCTGCTTTGTAAAATGAGACTAATAACAACAGCTGTATCAGTCAGGATAGACTAGGTTATGCTGCAGTAACAAATAATCCTCTGCAGAATCTCTGTATCTTAAAAAAGGTTTCTTTCCCTCTCTTACTTCATGCCCATCCTGGGTCAAAGGGGCAGGGGTACCCTGTGAATCATGTGCTTGCTCTTCCTCTCAAATCAAGCACACTTTACTGCAAGGGGTTCGGGAAAGTCCAATATTACAGTGTGTTCACCAGGAGAAGACTGGAATATGCTTGGCAAACAGCACTCATGGCCATCACACCAAACTCCTTGGGCTTGGGGGAAAATTAGAAGTCACATGTAATTATGAAGCAGGTGTGTGGTATGTGACATAGTCAGTAAACCATGGCTGTTTACATTGAGTCAGCCCTTCGATGTCAGATTCTGAAGCTTGGATTTTTATCTGAGAGACAGCATAGTATCTTCACAGGTGTGAAGAAGGAGTATGACTAGACTGTGGGCTTTTGACATTAATTTAGTCAAAGTGTGGAGAAGCTGAAAGCTTTGAGAGCCTCCTGAAGGTGGCGCTACAGGTCTAAGAATGTGGTAGCGAGGCCAGTGACTACCAACTGACATTTGGGTTCTTGCAGTCTGCTAAATGTGAAGCAGAGACCTCTGGAAAAGGATGCCTTGAGCATACTGACTATTCTCATGAAAAGATCAACTTAAGCTGTGGCCAATCATACAGTTAGCACCCAGTGTACTTGACATAACTTATACTGCTCTCTTCCCCTAAAATTTCCTCCTGGTCTTTGCTTCTCCATCGGAAACCTTGCAATTGTGTCATCCTGGATTAGGTAATAGAAGACGTAAGATCTAGGGCTATTACTTAAATTGTCTCTCTGACCTTGATAAAGCAGTCCCATTCCTTCTCTGGGCTTCAGTAGACTCATTTGTAAAATAGAAAAGTTAAAATCCATCATCTCTAAGGTCTCTTTCAACATCAAGTTTACAGTTTTTTTGACAAACGTTGGCAATGAGCACATGATTACTCTCCTTTTGTGCAAGTTAACTGTAATAAAAGAGTCTAAGAATATCCAATTTGGTTTGAGCATTTGTGCTTCAAAGAGCCTATTTTCTCCATCCAATGAAGGATTAGAAAAAAAAAAAAAAGGAAAAAGGTAGAATAAAGTCAGGATGTATAACTTATGACTGTTCCTTTAATGTACTGGAAATAATTAAAAAGGGATAACTCAATTCATGCTTTTTTGTTCGTTTATTTTTGGGCTTGGGAAGGTTCTTGCAAATCCTCCAAGTAGGATTCCCTCAACCTTAGTTAGCAGGGCTGAGAGAAAGATGCTTGGAATCAATCCAAACAAACATGTTTGGACTCTATGGTGTACCCATAGCACCCAAGCTCCATAATAAGGCAGGGACATTGTCTTGTTCATTGCTATATCCTCAGCACTGAGGAGAGTGAATGACATAAATTAGGTGTCCAATGGATGTCTGTAGAACACATACAGGAATTGCGGGGAGGAAACTAATCATGTGGTCCTCCCATTCATGGTCCTTTTCCAATCCCCTTCTTGTAGGCCAAAGTTCTTTCTCTTATTTATGTCTCCAGTGATCTTGGCTCCATCTTTCAAGCAACGCATACAAAGCACTTAATGCATGCTTAATCCTACTACACGTCCTTAATAAAACGTGCTAATCTGCTTTTTTCCACTAGTGTACAAACCTGCAAACTGACTGGTGCTTAGCCTTCCTTTCCAGAGAAATGGAAGTTTTGACCTCTTCTTTATGTAGGTTTTGGGGACCCAGGGAGCATCTTTTTCTGCCCTTTTCTCTTGATAAAAAAAATCTATTAATGGATCATAGAAGAACAGTACATATTCTTGCCTCAGATGAGTTATTAAAGGAAATAATAGTGTTTCAGAGAATATGTAGCCCTATGGTTAAGGTAGATTTGGAACCAGACAAGCTGGTATGAATCCCAGTGCTGTCCATGCTTAGTCATAAGAACTTGAGAACTTGGCAAATTACTTGCATTTCCTTAGCTTTGGTTCCCTCCTCCCTAACGTGGATGAGAGTAATAGTAACGCTTTTCAAAATAATCTGTAAAACCAAATTTATGTTAAGTGTTCATTCATTTATTTATTAAACAAATATTTATTGAGTGCTTTCTATGTCCTAGACAGTATTTGAGTCTCTGCTGGGATATAGCAAGTAGCAAGCAGATAGAAATCTCTGTCCTTATTTTGCTTAGCTTCTAATGTTCAATAAATATTAGCTATCATTATGTTTGTTATTCGTCTTATGCTAAACATGAGTGTTTCAGAATTTTTATCTAGATGAACTCTTGTTTTCTCTAACTGATGTCAGTCAGTCAGTTGCATTTGCTAAGTAATCACAGAGCACGGAGCTATGAGCTGGTGTCTATATGGATGCTAGGGGAGGGGAGAGGATAGATTGAATTTGGATTTGAGAAGCACATCTAAATTAAACGCACTACCTCTTCCTGCTTATTCCTAATTACCTTTCAGTAATAATAAGAACTTGAGTGGATTTTCATCACTGTCCATTGTAATCTGTCCAGAAAACCCACTGAACCATTCTTAAGGGGTCTAGGAGGAGAAAAGCAGCGGCTGTATCTGAACTCCTTGGGAAAGAGCATAGTTTAATAAATAAATGGATGCATGCTTCTTAAATTAACAGGAGTCCTTGTCAAGCACCCTGGCAAGGCAATAAGCAGATGAATGTCCATGTTACATATTCGATACGTAACCCACCTACATAACTATGTGAACTCAGAGAATTCAGGCCTCTGAAGGGGATATCAAAGAGTCCCCTTACTCAGATCCTTGATGTGACAAATAAGAAAACAGGTGCAGAGAGGACAAGACTGTATGGCTGGTGAGGACCACCTGACCAGACCCTCAGCATCCCTGTTCCCTACCCAGTGTTTCCATAGCCTCTGGAAGTCTCCTTTTGTCTAACTTTGATTGAAAACCCCTGGAGCTCAGTGGTCTTTTCACTAAATTCTTTGTTCTGGACTCAGCCCAGCGGCACATTGTGAGGGGATCGGAGAAGGAGTTTTCTGAGACAGATGGTGCCTGCAGTGAGATTAGACACATCCCCAATGATGGAACAAGAGAGGGGGCTTTGCAGGTACTCTCCCTCACATTGCTCTCTTTTCCAGGGAGCTTTCCCTCCTGGACCCTTCAGAATGGTTTAACAATTTTTTTTTTTTTTCCTGGACAGACTACAATGGACAAGGATGAGAATCCACTCATGTTCTTACTATTACTGAGAGGTAACTGGTAACAAGCAAGAAAGTGTGGTGTTTTTAATTTATTCATGTTTCTTAAATTCAAGAGTCCTTGTGACCATTGCAAGGGTCTTCTGTCACCATGAAGGGGATAGGACTCCAAACTCCCTCTTCTAGAGTTGACTAAATCCCTCTCGGATGCTTTTTGCTTCTGAAAAGATCCAGGTTCACTAGGGGAATGTGGGGAGAGATTTTAAAAGGAGGTGCCACCTAGTGGTCTCTGGGATGATCAGCAGCCTACAGCAAGAAAAGCCAGCGGCTGAGAGGGCAGGGGCAGCCATTTATCTTAAGCCCTACTAAATGGCCAGAAGAATCATAGAATGTTTATATTAGGAGCAACCTCCAGAGACTTTCTGTCAAGACTTCTGCCTCCAGTCAGCCCAAATAATATGCTTTCCGCTTAGAGTGTTGTAAAAAACAATTTTACAAATATTAGCACATTTTAATTCTCAGGTCAGCCCTGTGAATTTTGATATAATCATCTCTGTTTTAAAGATGAGGAGATGATCATTCATAATTTAGGTTTCTTCAACAAAAGCACTCGACTAGGGACAGATTAATTAGGCTCCTGGCTGGAACCTGGGCTGTCCGCACCTACTGTCCCACTTGAAATGACCTCTCTACCAACCCCAGGAAAACACCTGGAAACCTAGAGACTCAGAGAGACAAGTTCCTCACCTCAGCCTTATATACCATCCCTTGCACAAGGATTAGGTCAGTGTTTGAAGGCAATTTTACAGCAATATTTCTGAGTTAGGAGAAAGTTCCTTCCACCTGCAACTCAGCTCCAAATCCCCCCTCAACACGTGGACAAATCGGTCTTAGCCAGCAGGAATGTGGGGGGGGGTGCTTGACAAGAAGTGGCAGTCGTGGGGAGGGGGCTGATATGTCCATGTGGCAGTGAACGATGGGGCCATCCTGGAATACGGAAAAGGCTGCTGGTTGTGTCAGAAGAGTCCTTGTAAAAGAAAATTAAGCCGGATATAACCCCACTATGAAATCACTGGGCATATCTCAGGTCCCCGTTTTAAATATTCAATAGTCTTCAGGGAGAAAATAAATTAATGAATAAGGTCATCTGACAGTAGAATGAAAAAAAAATATTTAAAAAGTGAAAGAAAAAAGAAAAAAAGTATTCTATCCCATCTACTCACTCAGTGCCTCCCTCTCTACAGAGGCGCCAGTTCCTCACAGGTACGGGTGTGTGTCTCGTTCTTACCCATCCCCTCCACCTACCCGTACCCTAGCCCAGTCTGACGCTCATCACACCTCACGGCGTCTCCTGGGGCTTGGACATTCAAGGACAGTGGCCCTTAGCTGCTTGTGCAATCATAGGGCATTCTCTGGAAGAGAAGCAATCTTGTGTGGTTTGGTTGTTTTAGAAAGAAAGCATTGTTAATGGAGGTCTTGACTTGTGGGCTGAAATAGCAAGCTAGGGATGTGTTTGCTTTTTCTGGCTGTTACTTGCTAGAGAAAAAATATATTTATGAGGGTAAAGGTCATCCCTACAATCTCTGTGTTCCTAGGGGATCGGGCTGGGCGGGAAGGTTTCCAAGATGCAAGCCAGAGAGGTGTGCAGACCTTACAGCACCAGGGCCTCTCTTGCAAGCGCTCTGGCGGGGATGTCCAGATGTTTCTTCACTGAAGGTTGGGAGGGACCTTCCTTCCCCTCAAGGAAGTGGCTGTGGCTGTGTCAGATGCACCCTTACAAGGGAAGGAAGCTGGATAGGAAGAGCCACACGGTATGTTGAGCCGCTTTCTCATGGGGGAAGCTCAGTCAATTCCCTGCACTTCCTGATTCCTATCACTTCTTTTTCTCCTCAGGATTCAGCAAGTCTGGTTTCGGTCTCCACTGTCGAGAAGGAGAGAGTGAAATAGGAGATCTTAAGGGTTAATGAAAGACCAAAAAGTTTCTTTATCTCTCTCTCTCTCTCTTTTTTTTTTTTTTTGTACTGGTCTGATAGGAAACAACATGGCGTTGGAAGCCAGTTCTCTAGTGGACAAGTGAAGGGACAGTTTGATAAGTGGAGACATCAATTTTGTCTTAGTAGAGAAAGTTCAAAGAAGTAGTATCAGAACTTCCTTAGCATCCCTGCGGCACTCAGGTCTGGGAGAGAATTTGAGTAGCCATCTGATCCATCCCTCTGCCCCGGGGGCAGGATGGCCACGTGGACACTGGACAACTCCTGGGATGTTGCCGGTGACAATGGGCATCACCGCTGGGCTGTTCAGAGCACAAGAGCAAATAAGTCACTGGGAACTTGGGTTTGACTTCTTCCTCTCTTCCGTCAGTGCCCCCAAATAGATGATGAGCAGGTACAACAGGTAGCAAGCGACCTGCTCTGGGGAGGCGGTACCTAATCCAGAGCCCCCGGGGCTCCCACATCGCACAAACAGCGTCAGCCTGGGACCCCTTCTCAAGGAAGCCAGTTACACAAAAGCAGCCTCTGCCTTCTAACAAAGCTGCCCCTGTGAGGACAGGAGGCTGGAGTGCACATGTCTCTTCCACAGAGGAGAGAAAAATGATATGAGAGCAGCTTGGATGGGAACAATATTTCAGGCATGGCTAGCTGTTAAAAATGAGCTAATTCAGAAGAGGCACATTTAAATAAATATAATGCAAAGGCATAATGGTACAAGATAATAGTTTTGAATGGGGAATTCTAATGACTCCAAGTGCATTTCACAGGGCAATTAATACACATGGCAATGCTGCAACGTTCAGCAAAAGGGGAGGGGAGAACCGGGGTCGGAAGCGAAAAAACGGGAGATGACAGCACCCGATAAAAATAGGATTTGATTTTCTTTGCAGGAGTAATGCTTACAAATATAATAAAAGAGAAAAATAAGTGTGTGTCAGTTTTTATAATTCAGCTTGTAAAATTCAGAATGATTGGTTTTTGAAGAGGGCAATTAGTCCTCTTATGCATATTCATGGAGATTTAATGAAATAGGGTTGGGCTTTCTCCATTCTTTCCTGGTTACCCCTCCATTACCCTCCCCCCCACCGCAAACTAAAAAATATATCTGATATCCATCAAACTGAAGCCTCATCCCCTTCAAATCATAGAGGAGGTTCTCTCCACTGATTGGTACATATACCAAATACCCAGGACTATCTTTAAGAAATTACATGTTTTTAGTGCCTCTGCCATTAGTTAACAGATGAGGTGTGTGATCCTTCACGGGGTGGGGGCTGAGGAAGAGATTTTTGATGACAGCGAAGAGGGAAGAATAACGCGGGGCAAAAGGCTGGCCCCTGGGACAGAGAGAGGACATCGTATTTGTCTGTTTCTTCTTTTTCATTTTTACTTGTGTGTGTGTGCACACATGCTTAGAGAAGAAAAGAGAAGAAGACATAAAAAGAGAAAGTGAAGACAGAAAAAGAGAGAGTGAAGGAGGGAAAGAAAGGAAAGGAAGGAAGGAAGGCAGGCAGGCGGGAGGGAGGAAGGGAGGAATTGAAGAAGCTAGGGAGAAAGAAAAGAGTCTGAAGAGATCAGAATCCTTTGCTGTCCGGTTTGGTGGAGGCCTGGTGGATAATTTCAAGGCAGCAGGCAAGTGTAGGGATTTTTTTCCCCCCTTTTTGTTTATATTCTTTTCAAGTGTTGCCTAGAGCAAACACAACTAGAAACCAATCAACAAACAAAACTCCAAAAGCTACACACAGTCAAAAACTACCTCAGCACAAAAGGGAGAGACCTTGATGGCCCATCTGGTTTGCTTACATTTCCCCAGTGTGCTGATTTCTGTGGTGGTGGTGGTGGTGGTGGTGGTGGTGGTGTGTGTGTGTGTGTGTGTGTGTGTGAAAAACTCAGTCATTTTCATAATGTGCTGTACTAAGAATCATTTGGGTCAGCTCCCAAATCTCTAGCTGCAGCGAACTCCTGCCCTGATCCTGGGAAGGGTTCAGTTCTGCCCTTCTTCCCCCTTTCCAAATGCTTTGTTTTTTAAATGCATTTCCTCCATCCTTGACCTTAAATAGGGACAGAAGATAAGTGACCATTTTAGTTCCTCCCCAATACAAAAATATTTACAGATGTTATCTGCACAAGATTTTGCCCAGGAAGACATGAAGGCTGGGAGGAATTCATTATTCAAGGTCACAGTGCTAATAGGTAGAGCGAGAGTCTGAGTTCAGGTCTGTCTGCCTCCAAATTCCATACTCCTAATGCACCTATGGCTTCCCAGCTTCTAGATCCTGAACATTTTTAAAGAAGTTCCTAATCTTTTTTAAGGAGAAACTGCCTTTGATTTCCCCTGAAAGGGAAGGGAAATTGGGAGAAAAGGGACTGACTGCAAGACAAGACTTGCTTTCTATTCCTGATATTCTTTGTACGGAGTGATGTCCCTTCACCTAACACTCTCAGCACACTTCTCCATCCCTTCTCTTTGGAATCCACCTGCCTGTAGAGTGTGCATTCCAGGGGCCTCTTCTATGGAAAAGCCAGTCTCTTTCCAGAATAGTCTATGTCTAGAAGATAAGTCTATAATTCTGGGGTTCAGTCTTAGGAAGCTTAAGTTACATTTTCCAACAATTCTATAATAATAATTTTTGAAAACTCACCTTTGGTCTCCATTTGTCTGCCTCCAGTCTGTCCTTTAATTGGTTTAAAAATCAAGTGAAAGAGGTTTGACATCGCCCACAGCAACTTCTTTCAAGCTACATCTCCAAAAGCTAGTGAAACAAAAGCAAAAATGAACTTTTGGGACTTCATCAAGATAAAAAGCTTCTGCACAGCAAAGGAAACAGTCAACAAAACAAAGAGGCAACCCACAGAATGGGAGAAGATATTTGCAAATGACACTACAGATAAAGGGCTGGTATCCAAAATCTATAAAGAACTTCTCAAACTCAACACCCAAAAAACAAATAATCAAGTCAAAAAGTGGGCAGAAGATATGAAAAGACACTTCTCTGAAGAAGACATACAAATGGCTAACAGACACATGAAAAAATGTTCATCATCATTAGCCATCAGGGAAATTCAAATCAAAACCACATTGAGATACCACCTTACACCAGTTAGAATGGCCAAAATGGACAGGGAAAGAAACAACAAATGTTGGAGAGGTTGTGGAGAAAGGGGAACCCTCTTACACTGTTGGTGGGAATGCAAGTTGGTACAGCCACTTTGGAAAACAGTGTGGAGGTTCCTCAAAAATTTAAAAATAGAGCTACCCTATGACCCAGCAATTGCACTACTGGGTATTTACCCCAAAGACACAGATGTAGTGAAAAGAAGGGCCCCAATGTTCATAGCAGCAATGTCCGCAATAGCCAAACTGTGGAAAGAGCTGAGATGCCCTTCAACAGATGAATGGATAAAGAAGATGTGGTCCATATATACAATGGAATATTACTCAGCCATCAGAAAGGATGAATACCGGGCTTTTACATCAACATGGATGGGACTGGAGGAGATTATGCTAAGTGAAAAAAGTCAAGCAGAGAAAGTCAATTATCATATGGTTTCACTTATTTGTGGAACATAAGGAATAGCATGGAGGACATTAGGAGAAGGAAGGGAAAAATGGGGGGGGAATTGGAGGGAGAGATGAACCATGAGAGACTATGGACCTGAGAAACAAACAGGGTTTTAGAGGGGAGGGGGGATTGGTTAGCCCGGTGATGGGTATTAAGGAGGGCACGTACTGCATGGAGCACTGGGTGTTATATGAAAACAATGGATCGTGGATCACCACATCAAAAACTAATGATATATTGTATGGTGACTAACATAACATAATAAAATTATAAAAATAAAAATAAAAATAAATAAATAAATTCTTAAAAATAAAATAAAATAAAAATCAAGTGAAGAAAAAAAGTATTATCTATTGGACCCCCTCAACCTTCATTGCTAATCTTTATTGAGTGCCCCCTCTGGCCCAGTCAGTCATGGTGCTAGACTCCTATTTGCTACCTTCATCTTGGGATATGTCATCTAGTGGTATATAAAAAAAAAGTGCTGGCCTTATCATTTGATTGCCTGTGGATATTTAAAACACTCACAGGGATAACCCAGGAGTCTGAACCTGACATTTTCAAATCCTGGAATTGGAGTATAGGCAAGTGTGTATGGATAATTACATTTTGCATCAATATGTATACCTATATTTTTCTAAGAAAGGTCCACAGTTCTAATCAGATATTCAGAGTGTCTCTGATCCCCTAAAATAAGCCCCTAGATTAGAAAGTCATAGTGACAGGTACCAGCTTCGAAATAAAAACTTTAAGATCAACTCTTCAATTCTTACTCTATGTGACTATTACCACTTTCCATATTTTCAGCATCTCCAGTTTCTGGCCTGATAACCCCAACTACAGACTGGGATATTTACTGAAATTCAGAAGGAACAAATTCCCGTTGAGAGTTTTTTATCCATGAAAGTACAGAGTACAGGGAGAGTCAGCCCCCAGGCCCTGGAGCCCGTACTGTCCCCTCCCCCCTGCATCTTCCTGCCCATTTCCTATGATCGTTGTGTATTCCACTTGACACGAATACGTACCTGCCCTGGTACTGAGAGTCATTTTCCTCTGTTGCCTCCCTCTTCCCCTTTTGGAGACCCATTAAGCGACCGCCTGCAGAGAACTTGCATTCTCCAAAGATAGCCCCCATGCTGTCCTTGAGAAGAAACTAGACTTTATAGTGCATGGCAGTTTAATTCATAAATAAATATTACATGTGCTACCAGATGGTTCATTAGCCAGTTGTTATGGCAATCAGCATTTCAGCCAATTAAAAACCTTTCCCAAGACTTTAAAATATGTTGATTGTGGAAACATGAAGTGCCTGAAGACCATGCGAATACACTTGAATGCCAGAGGCATTTCTGCTTTGGGATAGGAGGGCGCAGGTGGAGGTTGGGAAGGGGGAAAGCGAGGGGCACATCAGTGCAGTGCAGACAGCAGAATGAAGATAAAAGATGTTGGGGAAAGAAGACATTTTTATTAATCTCTACCCTCCATGTATAAAAACTCTTCCGGTGCAGTCAAAAATTAAAGGGGCTATTCTTTTCTTTCTTTTTTTTTTAGTAGATTCCTCGAAGGCAGTGACTGTGTCTTATTGACTTTTGTCAATAACACAGTTATTGACTGTGTCTTATTGACTGCCTAGAATATTGCTTGGCACATAGTAGGTGGCAATTTATAGTAATAAAAGATAGTTTAACAATCATCATCATCATGAATTATAATAAATAGAAAAAATATTCTTGTCCTAAAACAGAATCCAGAGACAAAGCGGGTTACTAGGTTTCCATAAAAACCAGGGAAAGAGACTGCTGCTGTGGTCCTGGGCCATCTGGCTGGGGCGGGAGAACCTCATTGGTTTTGCATCTTCAGCTAGGATTGGGTGGTCAGGAATGAAGCTGTAGCTCAGAGTGGTGAAGGACAGGAATGAGCCCTCCATTGGACTTCGGCCATGGGCTGTCCTGTCAGTTTCCATGACCCGTGCATACGTAGGTGTTCTGTGCCCCCACCTGAATCTAATCCCCTCCAGGGCTGGTATTTAATGGCCCCACTCAAGGGATCTGGGGGTGAGGCTGGCCTGGCTGGGCAGTAGCTAAGAGGCAAGCATCAGAGATTTGATTTGGAACATCAAAATCTAAGCTAACAAATTTCTATCCAAGTTGCTAGGGGATGAAGAGGCTCAGAGGCATGAGTCAAGATAAGTCTACAGGGAAAGGCTCAGATCCACTAGGAGGATGTGAAGGACCCCAGATGGTAGTGGGGGCTTGGTTGTAGAGAGAAGCATCCTGGCTTACTAGAAGCAGATGAGAGAGAAAGCAGTCATAGACAAGGAGATAGACCCATATTCCAATCATCTCTGTATCCCCATCACCATCTACACTGGCTATCACATAGTAGGTGCTGAAAAAACATTGATTAAATGAACAGCCTTTTTTTTTTTTTTTTAATAATCTCAGTGTGTGCTAAACCATGTCATGTGTGGGTGTCCAAGAGAATCAAAATTCTGAAATCTATTTTGGGCTTTTTCATTCTTTCCCTAGAGAATCCTTTTCTAATTATAATACTCAGAATTGAGATTTCCCTTCATTTTCCCTTTCTGATCAAAGGAATTTTCTAGGGAAGTGGACTCCCTCAATGCCAGGAGTCGAATGCGTTTCAGGGACCGCGTCCAGGGGACAGTGGAGGGTCTAGGATTCCCACCTCACCGGCTGCCAAGAGGTCTGGCTCTGCTCCCAGAGATCCGTGAGCCCCCACTGCCTCCCCCCGAGGGAGTCTGCAGGGAGCTGTCTGGACCCCTCCACCGGGAAATCTGCTGCCTCTGAAATGGCATCGATACAGTGACGGGAAAGGAGGCGCGAAAAATAGCTTCCCTAGACAATCAGAGCAGATTATTTTAATGAGGGCTTGGAAATGAGAAACAAACAGCACCAAATTAGCCTCCCTCCCGTTCGTCAGCTCCGTTGGAGAAGGCGTAGCGCCTCCGTCTGAGTCAGCAGTGGGGGGGCCGCGAAGCCTGTCTCTGGTTTCAGGAAGCTTCTGGCACAGGAGCTCCGGCTTTCTCTCTCTCTCTCTGAGCTGCTTCTCCCCACTCAGCTCGACGGCTTCCACTCGAGTAATGTCGGGGCTGCCTGGGCCCATCATCGCTAGTCCGCAGCGGCTTTACCTTTCCTCGGGGTTGAAGTGCAGATGGCTGAAGGGAAAAAGGGCTCCAAGCCCACCTGTGCTGGGGGGTCGGGGGGGGGGGGGACAGACCCAAGGTGCTCACGTCTCTCAGACTGCCGCCAGGGACCTCTGGTGGGCCACACTGCAGCACGAGGCGGTTTCTGTTTCCTTCCCAGGCACATGTGCTTGTTCTCTGTACTGTCCAGTATGTCTCCCGGCAGCCCCTGGGTGTTGTCACCTGAGGTCACCAGCTAGGCTGGGACCCACCGTGGCTCCACGATTCTCAAAGTAGCATGGCACTGATACAATTCTCCGCCATGCGGCTGGGTGGGAGAGGCTGAGCTCCTCCGCAACCGGCCTCAGGTCACAGCGGTGAACGGATGGGACTACAATAGATTATTACATTAAGCAAAACGAAATTGTTTCCCCGCTGGAAGGAAGGAAAGTCATTAACTCGCAGGGTCCAGTTATCAGAGAAAATGATATCGCATCTGCAGTGTGTTTTGGATTGCAATTTAAGAGGAAGAATTGGAAGGGAATTTGATGTGGGGTGAAAGGTGTGGGATTGACAGCTCGGGGAATTGGAATATGTTGTTTCTTTGCCCCCTTCTTGGTCTCTGTCTGTCTCTTGGTCTCCGGGTCTCAGCTCATCTACTCTGATATCCTCCCCTCCCTCTCCAAAGGATGCAGTGTAGGGAAGACACTGAGGTGAATTCAGTCCCTTTCTGTTTCTGAAACCTTGGAGGTTCTCCGTTTTCAAATCCATACCCAGATTCTAGTTGGGCTCTTAGCTTACGGGAAAATTCCAGGGCTTTCTGCTTGCTTTTGCTACTTTGGGGGCCACTGTATAAGAGCAGTTGCACTAGAACAGGGGTGGGGGTAGCCCAGGAAACAAGGGAATGCTCATAGCAGAGTAAGTAACTTGGGGTTAATCATTTGACCAAAAATGTTTCGCTGAAGGCTTGCCATGTGCAGAACACTATTCCATGCCACAGAAGACATAAAGATGAACATGACATAAAGCTCCCTTGAGATGGTCATCATCTAGATGGGCAGATAGTGCACACATTACAAGGGAGTCTAGAAAAACCTGGCACAGTTGATGGTCACAGTCACTGAAGAAACTATCTTCTTTTTCCATTGCTGGGTTTATATCCTGACTTTAGATGTGTCCTGTCTTGTGCTGACACAAAAATAGAGAAATCTGGTTTCTGCCTTCAAGGGTCTTCCATTCCCTCAGTTATGCTTGCTTCTTGCTAATTCCTTTGTTCTCATCCAGGTTCTGTCTCAGTCTTCACCTGGCTCTTCTTGCTGGCCCATTCTTTTCCTCAAAACACCTGGGATTGTTCTGACATCATCCTTGCAACCTGCTCTGTTTCCACCCAGAGGAACTCTTTATAACCACACACGATCATTTAATTTACACATTCACCAAATTATCCTTTTGTTAAAAGCCTAGAATCTGTTCTTACCTTGTGCAGACTCTGTTCTAGGCACTGAGGACACAGTGCTCAACACATAGTCTCTGCCATCCCAGAGTTCACTCTTGCCTGTGGAGACAGGCAGTAAACCAGTTAGTGCATTTATAATTACAGATTGTATAAAGTATCTTGAAAAACTTAAAAAAAAAAAAAAAGACTGCCACAGGAATGGATAACAAGGAAAATTTCCTTAAGTTTGGAGTTAGTCTGGGGACATGATGTCAACTCTAGAACCTAGAGGAAGAGCAGGGTTATCCAGGCAGAGTAAAAGAACAGCATTTCAGGCAAAACACCACATATGGGAATCCTATGAGGCGGAAAAAAGGTTGGGGTGCCTGAGGGACTGAAAGATAGGCAATGTGACAGAGACATGGATTTTATAGACACAAGAGATGACGATAGGGAATGGGGGGAGGTCTGAGTGGATGGCAGAACACACGGCTTTGTGAAATGGAAACATACCAGAGGATCTTAATGAACACGTTCTAACCTATGTTTTAAAGTTCATTCTACGGTGGGGAGAATGGATTAGAAGATGGCGAGCATGAAAGATAAAGAAAACGACTGTCTCACTCCCAAGGACTAAGGGTGGCCCGGACCAGGATGGGCATGGTAATGGAAAGAATCACGGTGTCTCACTAGACTAAGGCTCAGGTATAATTCACCCTCCACCTGTTTTTATAAAGAAAGGTTTATTGGAACACAGCTACTCATTCACTTCTGTCTTATCTATGGCTACTTTCTGTCTTCAAGGGGAGAGATGAGCAGTTGCAACAGAGACCCTATGGCCCACAAAACCTAAATTGATTACTTTCTGGCCCTTCATAGACTCTGCAAAGTCCTGTTCTAGACAAGAGACTCAAAGGGTATACAATGTACGATAAAGGTTTGTCAACCTACCTGCTCAATGATTTTTTTTAAGTTTTTAAAAAAATCTTTTCTTTGATATACACTGGGAACCTCTTCCTTTCACCAGCTTGAGGCCAAAGAAGGAAAAATTAAAGAGAACGTCCCTAGGAACTAAGGAAACACTGAATGAGTAGGAAGGTAACTGACAGCCACAGCTATACTGAATTTCCCATAGTGTTCAAAGGAGCTGCTGTCTGAGGAAAGAAGCCATAGCCATTGGTATTTCTCCATGAGAAAGATCTGGAGTAATCCCCATACCTTCAGATATCCTTGTAGTTGTAATAGCTTGTGCCCTGCACACTGAACCAGCAATCTACCAAATTATTTCTTTGCTCGACAAACATCACTCACAGCCCTCTTATGGCTGGAAGGCTTTTTAATAAAACTGTCTATAAAGATTACAAAATAAACCTCTGGAGCAACCTCCTCATGATTTCCTTCTGTTTTCCCACAAATTTCTCTCTTTCCCACAGAGAAGGTTTGTGTTTCCAACCAGGTGCCTCTTCAGAACTCTTACAGAGAATAGCTGAATGCAGCAATCTCTGCCTATCCTCAATGCAGATGAACTTCAAGGAGCTGCCTTTCACAAATGATTTGACATTGAAGTACACATGATTTTGGCTCCTTCCTCAGAATACATCCCTCTAGTCAAGGTACTAGGTATTTTTCATTCAAGCTGAAAGTCAAAAATAATCTTCAGCCTTCTACTTTGGTTTCTCCTACAGGTTGTATCCTCTGTAATAAGACTATAGGTAACTTATCTGTCTTTTAGGTAAATAGCTATTATGTTCCCACCCAAGGTGAGAGTCCATTTTTGTCCAGGAAAAATCACTTTAAATTGATTTAGAAGGAGATGGATGTAAGAAGGGGGACAAGATTCCTTAGCTATGAGAGAGATTAACAAATCAAACGAATAGACACAAACAATATGGTTCTGGCCAAATTGATGCAGAGAGCTCATGCCAGAGAGGGTGGTGAGCTTGGGGACTGGCCTAGAATCCAAATCACTGGCTTCGTGGGAGTGTGGGCTTAATATTCAAGGCATATGGATCTCTCAAGGGAGGTTGTTAAAATGCAGATTCTCTTTCAGTAGGGTTTGGGGTGGTGCCTGAGATTCCACAATTCTAACAAGCTGCCCGGTGATGCCAATGCCATGGGTCCATGGACCACACACTGAATACCAAGGGCATTAGGATCTCACGCTAGGGTCCGTATGTATGTGGGTTCAAGATTTTGAAGATAACATAGGTTATCTATATCCATTTGGAGTCTAAATTATTCATCAGTGGTCAGAAGGGATGATGATGTGTGTGGTTTGAGAAAGCGTGCAGAGTTAGGAAACTCGGGAAACAGAGAAGTGAGCAAAAATGTAGTGGATTCCCTGGTGAAGAGGCTGGTATTATCTGCCAAAAAGTTAACAGGTGATTTTGGCCCCAAATATCCAGGCAAAAGGGTGGTTTGCAAGATTGGCCACACCCAGGGCCTGAACCAGGGAAGCGGGAGCACTGGAGGGCTAACCCCAGTACAGTGTGAGGGCTGACCCCACTGTCAGGGACCCTGGCCAGGAAATCTGACTCTATTACTCTGAGATTCATTTGTTTTGTCTCTGAAAACTTGCCTCATGGGTCCACTAGGAACATGAAATAAGAAAATCTCTGTGTTTTAGTTTCTGGTCCCTAAAAACAGACCTGGAGTTGACAATATGTGTGCAAGTGACTTACTGCACAGTGCTCCCAGGCAAAACCATTAGGGAAGCAGGAAAGTGGGACCTAGGAAGCAAAAGGAGCCAAGCAACTTTGATAGTGAGCAAAATTCCATCCGAATAACTGTAGCCCTGTCCTACAAGGGAGCACTGCAGATAGTCAGTTGCAAACCAGGAGTCCTCCTGAACTGGAATTCAGATGGATTATGTATCTCCTCCAACCCATCAGTCATTAAGGGCTGCCCCCTAAGAGATATAAATTCCCAAGCACTTCTGGTCCTCTGCAAGAAAAGAAGGTTCTGGAGCCCGGGGTAGCTCTTTGACAAGGACTCAGGGTCTGCTTGGTGGGAGCAGAAGCATACCTGAAATTGTTTACACATAGTTGGTAAACAGCAAAGGATCCAAGGGGATAGAGAGGCAATTTGCACTTTCTCCTAAATCATGCAAAGACCATAGCATGGTTTCTGGCAATCCTAAATCATCAGTAAATCTCCCCTTATTATATGCAATGTATAAATAAACATTATCTGACAAGACGAAGACAAAGAAGGACAAAGGAGAGATGAGGCGTCCATCTCATGATCCACTAGGCAGTGGGAGTAGGGCAGACTTTGCAAATGAAACATATCACTAGAAAACCTGGAACATAGTATGAGTGATCAAAATGACCAGAAATCCTTAAGATCCACCTATTGATGTTAACAGAAAAGCAACCTCATGAACTTCTTCTTTTTTTTTTTTTTTATTCCAGGAATTCACAGACTCCAATTCAGCACTGAAAGTGCTTCTAGATGTGAGTGTCCATATTTGATAGCTTGTGGCTTAAAGAGTGGATAACCTCTCTGGACTTGACTTTCTCATCCTTCAGGTGAGAGGTCCTCCAGCTCTACAATGTTGTGATCTGACACACCACTAAATACAAGAGGAACTTTCCTTAAATACTCCACGTTCTTCCTGGTTGCACGGCTCCAAGGCTCGGTATTTCCCTTCCTCCCTGACAGTGTCACAGACAGCCTGAGTTGGTCTCCCACATCTCTCCTTTGCAGATATATATGGTGCTCACCCAGACTGGCTTCTTGTGGCTGCCCATGTCATCTACTCCTCCTCACTGTGATTAGTGTGTGTGTGTGTCTTTTTCTCTCATTTTCTGTGCATTGAAAAAACAGCTGAAGTGCCTTTTTGCTCTGATTTTGTAGATTATAGCTTTTAGGATGTATGGGTTAAGGGGTGAAATGGAAAGCAGAAAAAAAAATGCACTCAGTCAGGATTCTGATGCTACTAATTACTTACCAAGGTATGGATAAGACCATTTTTGCAAGCAGTGAATTGGCTCATTTAAAATTCCTTTGTTTTTGTTTTAGAAGAAAAAAAAAGAAAAAAGAAAGTCAAAGGATAAGAGAACAAAAGAAGCTCCCCATAGAAAGACAGAATCTTTTGCCAGCACATTTGAGAATCTAAATGGTGCCAAGTGCCCAGCAGATAGAAGGGCTCTGCTTCCTGCATAGTAAATAAAATGGAAGGCAGGTGGAAGGAGGAGTCAAACAATGTTTTCTGAAGGAACGGCAGGGCTTCAGAGCATTCAGACCCCAACTCTCCTGCCTGACCTGGTAGCACAGCCAGGCACAAAAGGTTATCTAACAGAAACAAGGTAGAATCAGCTGGAATCAAACCTAGAACAGACCCCTTCTCAACACAGAGGTGGGGCTGGGGTAAGCATTGTGAAGATAGACCAGGCTGCAGCCAGGTGGATGGGCTGGTGGTGGCCAGAGGGCATATCCAGGCAGCAGGTGGGAGTCCAGACTATCAGATGGTGTCAGTGAGGGAAGCAAGAAGGTTTGACTACCTATAATAGGGCATAACAGTGGAGTGTTCAGGGCAGGCATTATTATGAGCTCTGGGCAGGTAATTTCTTGTCAGCAAGGAAGACAGATGGTGAGGGGTGAGAGCTGGAAGGCCTTGGTCACATTGCCAGAGCTAGTAGGCAGGTTGCAGTCACGGGGTGGGTTTGGGAATCAGTATGCCTGTCCTGGTGGCTGCAGAGTGGAAGGGAATTGATAAGAGGAAGGGTGATTGTGAAGTAGGATCCTATATGAGTTTTCTAGGGCTACCATAACAAAGTACCACACACAGGGTGACTTAAAACTATGGAAATTTATTATTTCACCATTCCGAAGTCTAGAAGTCTGAAATCTGGTTATTATCAGGATTGGTTTCTTCTGGAAGCTCTGAGGGAAAATCTCTTCCATGTCTCTCTCCTGGCTTCTGGTGGTTGCTGGCAATTCTTGGTGTTGCTTGGTTTATAGCTATATTACTCCAATCTTGGCCTCCACCATCACATGGAGTTCTCCTTGTGTGTATCTGTGTCTCTGTTTTCTCTTCTTATGCAGACAGAAGTCATTGGATTAGGGTCCACCCTAATCCAGTATGACTTCATTTTGCTTACTTATTATATCTGCAATGGCCCTATTTCCAAATAAGGCCCAAGGTTCTGGGTAGACACAAATTTGGGACTAGGGGATTGGGCAGCAAGGAGAGACACTATTCAACCCATATAGTTACCAAAATAGATTAAAACTCCATGGAACAATATAGAAACATGTTACTAAAGCAAGGGCTTTAGTAGATTGTGCTCTGGTTTGGGGAAGAAAGTTGAAGTCAAGTTTTAACCATAAGTTGTAGCAAAAGTATGGTTTCAGAGTGATGATGGCAGCCATGGAATGGTGACTCCAGTTTCATGTTTTAAGAAGTAACCTCAATGGTCAGTTCATGTGTTTAGCCTGAGCCAGGGTTGACCTCTCACGGAAGGATCCTATTTAAATTAGCACACCTCTCCTTCTTCCCCAAGATTCTGGTCCAACCCAGGAAAGATATCAGCTTTTCTCCTTACCACCTATCCTTTCCTCATCAGAATCGCTATTATACTGAGCCATCTCCACTAATCTGAGAATGCCAGACTGCAGCAGAATTGGAGGGCTGCTGCTATCATATCATCCCACCTTTTGTGTATGAAGAAACTGGGGTTGGACCTCCAGGTGCTTTTGGAAATCCTGATGGTCTACTTTCACATCAGCCTTGGTTGGATTTCCTTAGATTATTCTGTAAATGGTAGGACGGACACCTCTGAGACTCTGAGGAAGTTCATACCTTTGGAGAGAAATAAATAAAGACTCTCAGAGTCTGTGAAGAAAGAAACACAAGACTTGCCTGCTGAACAGCTCTGACAAGGTTAACAGTGTCAACACCAGCAAATAGAGTTGAGAACAAGCAGGAGGAAAGATTGATTTATTAGCCTAGGGGTAGACACGTTGAGATGAGAAGTTGAGTGGAGCTTCTGGGGAGAAGCAGATATGACCACTATGAGCAAAAACCTCTGAGAGATGGAATTTCTCTGTCTCTCTGAGAGCTCTGAGTGTTCAGACAAAGGCAGAAACTCCATCAGTTAAGTCCATTTGCCAAGCTTGAACCAGTAAAGCCAGGGGTCAGAGGAGAGACTCGAGAGTCCCTGAGAGGCAGGCCAACTCTCAGACAAGGACAAACAGATCATCAGCATGGAGGAGAGTGCCTGGGGGCTTCATCCAGCACAGTCTTCTTTCTGGGCCACTTGACGTAGACCTTCCGGTTAACCCATACCCACGCTGAGCACCTACTACGGCACAACATCACAACCAAGCAATTCCTCCCTTGTGACTCCCTCCTTCTCTAGCAAGCCGGGTAGACTAATAATAGAAGACAAGAATGAGAACAGAGAGGTGAGGAGATGAGAAAGAACAAGGACTTACTTTTAAGACGCTATGTGCAACGTGGTGCTAGATGATATTCACGATAAGAAAAAGGACTTCGTCACATTATTAATTGACTCCTTTCTCTCCTTTTCTCAGCACTATTAATCTGCCTTTTTCAGAAAGTGTTCAGCCTGCTTAGGAATAGCCACTGTGGAATAATAGGGCCCACTATACTTTATAAAACATACCTATTAGTGTCACTTGCTTTCAACAGCCCTGTGATATAAGAAATCCTGCTAACCCATTTCATAGAGGAAAAACAAACCAAGCTTCAGCCAGGTGATGAGGTGAGCCAGGACTAGTTTCTGGGACTCCTGATTCTAAGTTCAGTGCCATTTCCACACATCACACCTCACCGCAATGGAAGAGAAGAACCGTGGAAGAGAACATCTGTCAGCTTTAGAGGCAGTGAACCATTGCTGATCCCTCACGGCAGAGCTTAGACAACACCCCGAAGCAGGGGCTGATGGCCAAGTCTCCAGGACCGGGAGGGCTGGAACTCAGACTCTGTTCCCAAAGGCTCCAGGGCAGCCCAAGTCAGGAGTGCTACCTCCATCACTTAATTAGTGGAGCGCCACACTCTATTTGCTGTGGTCTCCAACACACTTGCCATTGTGTCGCTTTCTTGGCTTTTTGTTCAGTGCAAGGCTCTTTCACAGGAGCTCCTCCAGCCCCTCAGGGAACTGGATAGGAAGGGATGAAAGAGGTGTGATGGGGATTCTCTGAAGACTGCTCTGTATTGGCTTCCCCTGTGATCTCCTGGTTTCTATTGCTGTCTCCCCTGGTGAGGTTCCTGGGGAGCCACCTGAATGGAGCATCTGAAATGTGTTTGAATCCCATCCTTATTTCAGAAGGTATGAAAGCCACAGCTCCGGCACCTCACTGCCTCACTCATTGAAAATGCCTTTTGTTATTATTATTTTTTTAATTTAAGTTAAAAAAAAAAAAAAAGAGAACAACTTCAGTGGATGAACAAACAAAGAGAACCCCTGGGTCTAGAGAGAGACGTTGCTAATCCATTCACAACTAACTCGCAGACACTGACGGAGTCCGGAAGCTCCACAGGTGGGTCACATGCAGCCCCTGAGGAGCACAGGGGAGGCAAAGCTATGAAAAACCTGCTCTCAATTTCAGAGAAGCGCAAGTCTCTTCTCTAAGGTGTTGAAAACTGGCTTCGGTTGCCTCCCAAGCCTTAGTGAAAGAAGCATGAAATGGCTGTCAGAGATGAAAGGCCCATAGGAATGGACTAAACCAGACCTTCTCAGCTCTTACTCCTGAGCATTGAACACCAAGTACTTCGGGGCTGGGCCTTTGGGCAGGATGACATGGGAGTGAATTAGATGCAGGTTGCCCAAGGATTGCCCGACTTTCTCAATAACTGGGAAGAGAAGAGAGGTCAGCCTCAGTGCCGTCCTCTGCAAGCCCATGCAAGACGACAATGAACCCACCCTCGGGGGGCATTTCCCCTGGCCCTGGCTGGTCCTCCTGCTTCTCTGACCACCCTCCCGTCTGAGCTTCCCTCCTCACCTGCTCTAGTGGCACAGCAAACCCAAGCGCACGATACGAATGAGAATTCATCTCAACGATTGCAGACACTTGGGTCATCTTCTGATGTGGATGAGGACATAGGAGAAACGGAGGAAAGAGGGAAGAAGAGAATTGAAACTTAGTGTAGCAACCACCCTGCCTGCCTCCCCAACCCCACTCATTCTTCTGTTTAATTTCAACTGCTAAGAAGGAGAAAATAAATAGACATCACCCCTTCGATTTTACCTTTCCCTTTGAGCCAGTATATTTTCTCTCCTTCTCTTCACACCTTCCTCCCTCAGCCCTCCTTACTCCAGGACTGACACTTGCATAATAACATCTGCTGACTGTGGAGCCCATTTTGGTACAAAAGGTCTTTTCAAAAGTGGATATGCAACAGCTTAGCAAGGGTTCAACGTTAAGGACTTTGGAGAAACTGATGGCTTGTCTTTTTAGGGATCTGAGAATATCAGTGCCTCTCATTGTGTCCTTGATTCTGGGGGACAGAGGGGAGAATGTAGAAGTAATCTCCTTTCAATGGGCCAACAGTAATAACCAGTCTGTTTAAAAGTTCATGAATAAGAGATTGTATATAATCTCTGTGCTATGAATTATGCACAGACTGTGGACGGAGAAGAGCTAAGCCACTTCCCACTTGACTCACCTCTGCCAATTTCACCTTCACTTCCAACATCCCTAGGTGGGGGCATCCATCAGATCTACTTCAATCTATTAAAAAGGAGTTGGTCCAGGAAAAGAGCACTGCTAACATCAAACATCCTTGACGTTAAGTCAAGGTGACTCATATTGACTTTGGTGAACTCATATAATTCTTAAAATTTCTTTCCCTTGATACCAATTTCAAATCACCTAAACTAATTTCCACTTCAAAACTCCTGACAGAGACTTCAAATTGCAAATCCCAGTTGTTAACCAAGGGAAAAAAATATATATATGAAAAATGGGAAAAGCAGTCAGTTAAGACAAAGTGGGTAGAGAGAGAGAAATAGAAATATCTTATATGACAACCAGTAAATAACCTTGATAAACATCTGGATCTGGAGTAAAATTCAGCTGCTACCTCAAAAAGTAGTGTTACTAAACCCTTTGAATAAACATGAGCAGCTAGAGCTCAGTGAGCCATGTCTTCCACACAATGATGTAATCCGGCCCCCTCTCCCATTTGAGCACTGACAGTAAGCTGAGTATCTCAGCAACAGCTGGAAGTTGCACACTGCATCTGTGCATCTTGCATGAGCCTGATGAGTCCAGGAATGGGTGGCTGGGTCAGGCTAGTCACCAGCACCAGCACCCAGAACACGATTTATTCCTATTCTCAGAATCCTTAGGACACCAGAGCTTTAGGTTATCATCTACAGGGTCTAGTCTGTTACAATAGATAGAACTCTTTCCTCTACTGCTTTTCTCTGTAGCCAATGTCAGAGTGGAGACAGAAATGATACCTGCTAGTTTATCACATAGCCTTATAATATTCCAGTGCTAAAAAGAAACTCAGGAATCATGTTATCCTCTCCAGCCTCTAAGTAAAGCTGCCCCTATATGAGCTCAAACAAGCAAAAGCTGTCCCTATTTTTTAAACAAGATAAAGGAATGAGGGGGGTAGAGATGGAATGTTTGTGTCCCCCCAAAATTCATATGTTGAAACCTAATCCCCAAAAATGACGGTATTTGGTGGGGGGGGGGGTGGATTAGGGGTTGAGATCCTAAAGGTGGCACCCTCATGAATGCGATTAGTGCCTCTATAAAAACGTCCCCAGAGAGCTCCTTCACCCCTCCTGTCACGTGGAGACATAGTGAAAGGCAGCCATCTACAAACTAGGAAGCAAGTTCTCACCAGACACTGAACGTGCTTGTACCATGATCTTGGACTTCCCAGACTTGAGAATGGTGAGAAATACATTTCTGATGCTTGTAAGCCACCCAGTCTATGACATTCTTGTTACGGCTGCCAGAATAAACCAACACAGAGAAAACTAATATTTTTGAGCATCCAATGTGTGCCAAATAGGATATAAAATATTCACCCTGACTGGTGAAACAAGAATGGTTGTAGAAGTGAAAACTGAATTTCTGGGAGCCAAATGATTTGCCGTGTTCCCACAGCTGAAAAGTCTCAGTGTTTGGAACCTGGCTGGTCTTGTGTCAAAGATCACATGCTTTCCTAACTATTGCGGCCTCTTCCCCGAGAGAGTTTTCAGCCTTGTTTGGAAGCCTATCCCAGTGTGTGTGTCACCATCTAAGACCAAAGAGTGCTTTCTTATATCTTGCCCAAATCCTTCCTGTTATAGGACACGAGCCTCCCACTTGTCTCTCTCCTCTATCTCCAACAGATCTTTAAAAAATTAACTTTACGCTCTTTGTGGGGAAGTACCATCTAATTCCTTTGGGGATATTGGTTCTATCATCTGACCATTACAAGCATTGCTTCGGGTTATATTTGGGTTAGGGTACTCATGTGAAGAGCAAGATTGAAAGGAGAAAGAATTCTGCCTCATTGTTAAAAGTAGGACACTCCCTGGCCGAAAATCCCTTTTCATAAATTCAGCTCCAGTGAGCTATATTATCCATACCCCACGCTGTAATCCACCCCTGTCTCCCAGGGGCTCCCCATTACAGATTGAATATTTTGGGGGTTTGCTTTAAAGCCTTTCATTATCAAATACTGTTAGGGGAGCCAGTGTGTAATGAGGAAATTGGCAGGAGTCCCAGGGTGATCTGAGGGTCTGGGATTCAGAATACTAAGCCACCGTTCAAAATGTAAGTAATTAAAATTAATTAAAAATCATTAGATAAACTTTCACTTTTGCAATTTCAAGGTGCAACCCAAGTCACCAGAGCTCATAAAGGATGTGCATGCCGTTGCGTCTACGTGAAGTATTTCCATGACCTGTGCATGGACGGAGGGAGGAACTGAGCTGGGGAAAGCTGCATTGAGGAACCATGGTGAGTCAAACCTTTGTCTAAAAAAGAAAATGAATAGATAAATCAGTGCACATCCATACGCATGGATCACTGACTGACATGGCGCTGCTTGATCCACTCACTCTCAGATCGTCAATCAACTGGACTTATTCTGTTACTCTCCAGTGCTCAGCATGCCCAAGAGCTCAGCAGTGTAGAGACCATCAGACCTCCCCTCAGGTTACTTATGATCCCATCTGGATGGGGAAGTTGAAACAGAAGCTAAGAATAACACAAATGAAGGAATGGAGAAGAATGCATCCTTCGTTCATTCAGCACACATTTTGGAGTACCTGCTCCCATAAAGGCAAGCACTGTGCTAGTGTGTGTGATTACAGAGTCCTTGCCTTCAAGGCCTGCAACCTGCAAGGTAGGATCGGGACAACTTGAGGGGTAAGGTGTGTGACACTTGTGGATTTAAGCATGAGCGCGATGTGTTTCTGCGGTAGGCTGACGACAGTAAAGATGCATATTAGGGATCAGTGGAAAAGACCACTCTTGCAACCCAGTGATGCGTAAGATGAGGAAAGGATCAAATTAAGGAAAACCTTCATCACTGGGAAATGCTTCTCTGCAATCACATCTTAGACAATTGGGATTCCACATACAAGAAGTTTTTAGACCAGAAGTGACCTGAAGAGGGCATGCCCTCCATTTGAGAATGACAAACAAATGAGAACATTCATTATATAATTTCTACACTACCTTCATGCTAAAGTGTCATCACATTTATTATACTGAGAACAGATGGTCCAGATGAGCATGTTCTTTATGCAGATTGAGAAGTCAAAGTCTAGTCCCCATTGAAGGAGCCAGGGAAATTTATTCTGAAGGGAAGAAGGGATTACTACATGGAAATAAAGGCTACTTTCAAACACTTGAAGAACCAGTTCTTAAGTAGACAAAATAATTCTTATACATGATTTTTTCCTTTTGCATAGAAACCCCTGACAAGCAAAAATCTAACACTGAAATGTAAAGGAAATGAGCAGGAAAAAGGGGAGAAAGAGATGCTCAAATTGAAGCAGGAATATTCCCAGAGAGAGAGAGACAACTCTCTCCTCTCATCACAGACAGAGGTGGGGTCCTCCCCAGAAATCCCAGAGCCAAATGGAACACTCTTTGAAAAACATACACTGGAAGCTAAAAGTTGGATGAATCAAAGGGTGGATGAAATCAGGAGTTAGAGTTTGACTCAGCATAAGGAAGAACTTTCTAATAATTAAAGCTTACCTACAAGGAAATGGGATGCTCTGTAATGTACTGGCTTCTGTGTCTTTGAAATGATCAAACAGTAGCTAGAAGGCCACTGTCAAGAAGGTAATAAAAGTATTTCCTGCTCTGAGGAAGAAGAAAGATGACATTACCTCAAGTTCCTGTTCAACTCTCAGGTTCTATGAGTCTTTGCCATGTTCTAAATTATATGTTGAGGTAGCAGGAGGCCCAAGAATTGAACCCAAGCCTTGGCCTCTAGATCTTGGAAATTTTGAGTATATCAGTGAGTTAGGCATCAAGAAAAGCTTGAATGCAGGGTTTTGCCCAGGAGTAAAGGAATAAACGAAAGGCCCGCACATCCAGCTTGACGGCACATGCTCAGGGACCTCGCTATCATCAGTCTTCCCACCAGGCCCTCAGGAGGAAGCTGATGGTGGTAGGGCTCTCCTGCCTTGTAAGGAGGAGACCCACAAGGCAGAACATCGGCTTCTGGATGCAAACCTCATAAGCATATTTATAGAGAATTTTTCTTTCCATCTTCTGTGGTCCCCATGTCTTTTGGATGACCTTCCCTTCTCCTGACAGGGAATTCAACTTATTCTAACATAAGTGGTTTTTTTTTTTTTAATTGATTGGATTCCCCTCCCCCGAAAAAAAGATATGTTGAACATCCTCAACCCTAATGACTGAAAACAGGGCCACTGCAGATGTAATCAGTTCAGATGAGGTCATAGTGGAGTAGCGGGGGCCCCTAGCCCAATATGACTGGTGTCCCTGTGAGAAAAGAGCCCGGTGAAGACAGAGACACAGGGAGAACACCAGCTGAAGACAGACAATAGGAGTGATGCGTCTACAAGCCAAGAAATGCCAAATATTGCAAGCAAGACCAGAAGCTAGGAAGAGGCAAGGAAGGATTCCCCTACAGGTCTCTGGGGGAATGTGGACCTGCTGACACCTTGATTTTAGACCTTTAGCCTCCAGAACTATGAGACAACAAATTTCTCTTCTGTTAAGCCCCTCAGCCTGTGGTACATTGTTACTGCAGTACTAGGAAACTGATACTCTGGCTTTCTCCATAATTGTCTCCATTACATAGAACAGAATTGCTTCTTTTCCTTCCAGGTCATATCATAGGGCCCATGATGGGCAGAAGGTTGGCAGTGGTTTTCTCTGCTTTGCAGCTCACCGCCTGTGTTCTAGCAAGATCATCCTCCCAAATCTTGAGAATGTTGGCAGACAAGAAAGCTGGAATGAGTGTTAGGGCAAGTGGACACTGTCTTGAAGCTGGTCTTGGTTTGATTGACCTAGGTGCCTCATCATTCTGGAATTTCATCTAGCTATCTACAAAATGCAGATCATATCTTATGGGTAATGTGAGGGCACAAAAAGGTGACAAAAACTGAACTGCTCAGACAGGAGTGTAGGGGAATTAGCACAGGCAGCACTGGGCTGTCCCAGCAGCATTACTGGGTTGCTCAGGAAGGGCCAGGAACCAGAGCCAGGCAAGAAGGGTGGATGGACCTGGAGCGCTGGTGAGGTCAGAAACAAGGGAGCAGTTAGTAAAGTAGAAAGGACACATTGGTATCATGAATCCAGGGAAGAAAGCCAAGTTAAGACTTTAGCATGTCAGGCCAGCCAAGAGGGGGCAGACAAGGTGTGGAATCCAGCGCCATCAGTCCAGGTTAGCAGATAGCTAGCCAACTGGGCAGGGACATTGGCAAATGCAAAGACAGACTACACAGAAGAAAAACAGAATATTCTGAGGCCTAAATGGAAGGATTGGAGGCAAGCAGAGTGAAAGACAGCCCTTGGGGTTCTATAGGAGCAAACTGGATTTAATCACTGTTCCTCAGACAGAACTGTTTGCCTTCTTTCTAGTTATAAGAAGCCTTCTTGGTCTGCATCAATGAGGGCCAGAATACCAGCAACTTTTACTTCCAAGAGACTAAGTGATTAAAGCCTTGCATTAGTAGGAGCAAAATAAAAATAGTTTTTGCAATTATACTTATTTTTCAGGGTGATACAGGTTCTGTGGATGTTGGTGGTTGCCATACGTATTCCACACCAGTGCTGGCCCCCAGCTACTCTTATATCAAACTGCATTATTTGTCTTAGAACAATAAATACAAACAGCTTTCATGACTCAAAAAAACAAAACAAAACAAAAAAAACCCAACCCACAACACCCAAAATCCACTGCGGTTTGAAAACAGCCTGAAATTCACTATCTTTCTGTGTTATTTTCTCATTAGGGTTTTAACCTACTGATTTCTAAGCTGTGAGCTTCAAGGTTTTCAACCTATAAAATAGAGGCATTGTGGTAAACACCAGTCAGATAAGGCCTGAGGTTAGCACATCTCAGAAGTCATAAGCTCCTGCCACAAGCTACGCCTATGTGTGTTTGTGGAGAGAAGAGCCTAATAACCCAAAATGAGGACCACGTATGGGAGAGTGGGGTGCAATGTCTCCCAAGAGTTCATTGAGAAGCAAAAAATAAGCCAGAGAAGCTGTCGTATTCCTCAGTCAGTTGGTGGGAATGTTTTTCATTCATCAAAAGAGGCAATAAAAGTGATTTTCAGGAACAGAGACAGAGAAGCTGAATGCCCTCCCTAGCACTCCTCTTCTGGGATGTGCCCCTCTTCCTTCCTTTATAGCTCACTTGTCAACATTTTGGATGAAGCAATGCATTTTTCCTCTGTTAGTAAAAATTGCATAAATTCTGACCAATATAATTGTTTTAGCAGTCACTCCTATACCCGAGCATATTTATGGACACCTACCAATGATGCCATTTATTGAGTGCCACTGTATGCTACATCCTCTGCATGCATTATCTCATATGATTATTCTGATAACCCTCTGATATAGGTGCAACATCTCATGTCTTTAGAAGAGGAATCTGAGACTCCATATGGCTATGTCACATCCCCAAAGCCACATGCTTAATAAGCAGCACAACGGAAGTGGGACACCAGGATGGTCACGATTGAAAAAGAATCTCCAATGGTGGAATTTGTTATGAATGAATCGTGAAGTACTTTTGGACAGAAAGAGTTTCCTGCTGAGAAACAAGTCAGTGAGTTGAAAAGAAGGAAGGAAGAGAAAAGAACCACCATGGATTGTGTATCCCCTCCGTGGGGCACTCCTGACATACCTTTCATTCCCCTAGCATAGCAGGCTTGTCTAGCACTCCACACTGGCACTTTCTTTGCTACTTTACACTGCTTCTCAGCAAGAATCGGGTTCTCACTTGTCTTATTTTGACTTCTAGTCTTGCATCCCCTTCTCCCTGTCTACGTGCCCAACTGACTTCCCAGAATGTTGGATCTAATGGTTATGGTAGACAATAATTCAATGTGACATTTATGGCTCACTTCCTAGGTGCCAGTCTCTGTGCTCAGCTCTCTATGTGGACTTTCTTTTTCAATCCCCCAAAAGGCCATGAAGAAGATGGCATTATCGTCCCCATTTTATGGATAAGAATATTGCCATCATCTTGTTTTCTCTATCTCATTCCCTCATTGCATTAAAATATTCCCTCTTATATTCAGGGATCATGACTTGGGAAGAAACACAGGTCCTCCTAGAAGTAAAACTGTGAACACAGACACAACTGCCCTTTCCCCAACTTTCCATCCAATGAGAAGATGTTTCCTTTTGTCTACATTTATCCTACCTACTGGTTCACAGCAGCCTCAAAGTCAATGCACAGGTGGGAATGCTAAGATTATTTAGATTCTCACAGCACAGCAGATAATGAATAATGCTAAGACCTACCAGGGTGCAGCAGGTGCCACATTAGTGCTTTTATTCAGGTGCTGATAGGGCAGACCTCCCCCCACCCCACCCCACCCCCAGTGCAGCTCTGGCCTACCCCAGTGAGGGCTGTGTTTGAAAGGGGATCCTGACAGGCCTACCTAAAGAACATGAAAGAGGCAGCAGGGCAGGGGACAATGGGTTGGCTAATGTGCAGAAATAAACTTTACAGCTCCGGGGCAAGGCCACCATAAACCTCCTCCACACTGTACTGCACAGGTTGTGATGGAGGCAATGTGCCTTGGGTGGTGGTTTTACTTGGGACCCTCCAGGGAACTCTGGTTTGCAGACCTGTCAGGCTGTCTCCTCCCTGCCATGCAAGGGCCACCATTCCTGAGCTCTACGACAGCTACAAACTTTGGGACCAGGAGGCAGGATCCACAGTTCTCAGCAGGAGCCTCAGTGGACTCTAATGGCCCAGGCAGCTCCATGGGATTGAAACTCGCATTCACAGCAGATGCTGCCTACAAATAAGACCTAGTGACACATTTGAACACATTTGAAACAACTTCTTTTTTAAAGATTGTACTGATCTATTTGAGAGAGAGCAAGCAGGGTGGGGTAGAGGGAGAGGGAGAAAGAATCTGAAGCAGACTCCGTACTGAGCACAGAGCCTGATGTGGGGTTTGATCCCAGGACCCCGAGATCATGACCTGAGCCGAAACCAAGAGTCCGATGCTGAACCGACTGAGTGACCCAGGCACCCGCATTCAAACAACTTTTAAAGGTCATCTTATTCACGTCTCTGTCTCTTACTTGGATCAATTCAAAACCATTTCAGACCAAAAATTTCTGTTTTCAAAAACTGCCAAGTATAGAGTTATGTATGTGGGTTAATTTTAACAACCGTAGATAACAAAAAAAAAGAGGTTTCCTTAAGTCTAACCTTAACCACTCAAGCTTCAGGATCCCAGGCTATTTTTTTGTGCTCTGCCTTCGGGAGTGGTGAAGGATATTTCACTGACATCTTGAATCATTTAGAGGGACTCAGGATTCAATTTATTACAATAAATATTTACTGAGATCTTCTATATCTAATACTGAAATGGGACCAAGAAGGTCACAAGGTTGATATGACTGTCTTCCACCTATGCTCTAGAAGCTCTCGGGCTGGAGAAGGAGAGCCATTCTGACATCCCTAATCATGCAGAATGTAGTAAATGAGATAGTAACACCACATGAGGAGGGATTTGGGCCCATTGATTTGTACCTGGAACCAGGCAATCCTGTGGTGGAGACGAGGACCCCTGGAGAGCACCCACATCCCATCAGTGCCAAACAGATGGGAAGGAAAGTCCGGGGGAACCGTGGCACAGGTGTCCGCCCAGAGGAAGAAGCTGGCGGAAGCAGCCTCAGCTGACCGTGACTACCAATCCGGATTCCTGCCTCAGTTCTGGCGCTGAGTCCTCTCTGTGTATCACTTTCTGCCTATGTAGCTTGCATTTTTCCTTCCTCCATTCATTGGTCTAATTAATATTTATTAAACACATGCCTACTGTGTTCTTGGCCCTGAGCTATGTGAGGGAAATTCAGTGGTGAACAAAACAGACAGATGGGAGGATCTCTGCCGTTGTGGAAGAAGGCATAGAACTAAGAATAATTAGCAAACATGCACTGAGCAGAATCCACAGTGCAAACTACTGCAGAGAGGCAGTGCTGTAAGGAGCCCTCAAGGACCTGGCAATGCATTGGAGGTGGTAAACATTACAATCTGAGGTCCTCTTAAAATGCTGCTCCATCTTTACCCCATCCCTTCACGACCGGTACCTCATGCTGCCTTCTTCATCATCGATTCTATGCATACCTAACATGACATGACATTGTCTATTGTCTGCCTTGCCTGAATGGAAACTCCATGAGGGTAGGGAGTTTGTTTTATTCAATGCTCTATCCTTATAACCTAGAATCATACCTGGCACATGATAGGAACTCATATTTGTTCTATTTATCTATCTACCTGTCTATCATCTATCTATCTATCTATCTATCATCTACATCTATCTATCATCTATCCCTTATCTACTCCTTTATATACTTATAATAACATATAATAGCTTATGAAATTCAGAGTCAAATAATTATTTCAAGAGTTCAGAAGAAGAGGCAAATGAAAAGATGCTTAATTAACATCATTAGTCATTAAAAACTGCAAATTAAAAGCACAATGGGAAGCCATTGCACACCT
The DNA here is from genome assembly GCF_002201575.2 of Neomonachus schauinslandi. Classification (NCBI taxonomy): domain Eukaryota; kingdom Metazoa; phylum Chordata; class Mammalia; order Carnivora; family Phocidae; genus Neomonachus; species Neomonachus schauinslandi. Next base: position 34,146,965 of record NC_058408.1, on the reverse strand, counting down.
GTTAGAATGGCTAAAATTTAGAAGACTGACCCTACCAAGTGCTGGAACAACAGACACTCCCCAGTGCTTCTGTGAGAGTAGAAAATGATACAACCACTCTGGGAAAGAGTTTGGCAGTTACTGAACAAGTCAATCATATACTGACCATAAGATCCAGCTAGCCCACTGCTACATGTTTCTCCAAGAGAAATGAAAGCATATGTCCCCGCAAAGACTTGTACAAGAATGTTCATAGGAGCTTTATTTGTAACAGTCAAAAGCTAGAAACAACCCCAACGTCCATCAATAGTTATGGATAAGCAAGCTGTGGTGGGGTCTATCGACACATAAATATCATGGATGAATCTCAAAATAATCGTGGTGAGTGAAAAGGAGCTAGAACAACAAAATTACAGAATGTATGATTCCATTTATATAAAACTGTAGAAAATGCAAACCAATCTGTAGTGACAGAAGCAGATCAGTGCTTGCCTGGGACTGGGGTGGGGGGTGCAGGGAGGGGCAGGGAGGTGGCACAAGAAAACATGAAGAAACTGTTGGAGATAGAGAATATGTGCATTATCTTGATTGTGGTGATAGTTTCATAAGTTTATACTTATATCAACAAAACTTGAATTATAAAAAAATTACAAGCTTTAAGTATGTGCAGATTACTATGTCAATTGTACTTAATTAAAAATGAGGAAAAATTAAAAGCTACATTTTTGAAAATTTCAAAATTGCTTTATGAATATACAGGTCAGACAAGACATGTGTGTGTCTTACAAATTAGACTCTAAGAGTAAGACATCTCTCTCCCTACCTAGAATAAGTATTAAGAATATTAGTTAATATCTGTTAAGAACATGTGATGCATCTGCGACCAGACTTTCTGCAATCTCAGCTAAGCCCCACAACAACCGTGATGTTGGTACTTTTATTACTCCCATTTTCAGTTAATAAAAATGAAAATCAGGAAATTTAATGACTTGTCAAACACCTCAGGGCATAACCAAAATTTGAAAACAGGCCCATTTGATTTTTGAGTTTAAACTCTTAATCACTGCTATTGATAAAACATACCTACTGTTTGGGAGAATTGGGGGTCAAATTGGGGGGAGTGTTGATGACATAGCTGAGTTTAATGCTAAGCATTCACTACTTGTAAAGCACTTAATTTGAATATTAACTTCCCAATTCAAAAATAATAAAGTGAGAACAACTGTTACAATTCTATATTTTAAAAATCCTTAAAATCATCCTCTTACCTCTCTCAGAAGTGACCTCTCCCACCTGCACCTCTGGCTCTGCATGCGATGCCCCCTCATCTCTGCCTGCCCAGCTGCCCAGCCTCCTGGCTGGTCTACTTTGCTTGTATGGTCCACATAGCAGCCTGAGTGATGGTCTTGAAATAATATCTTCCCACTTGCTTGAAATCACCTACATTTCCCAAGACACTTAAAATCCAAAGTCCTAATTCCGACGTGATCTTGTCATATACTTCAGTCTCCCTCCTCCTCAGTCCCACCAACTACCTCTCTGTTTCGCAAACACATAACATGAGTTCCCATCCAAGGGCCTTTGTAATTGGTGCCCTCTCTTCCTGAAATGTTGTTCCTGTTGGTTCCTGTATGGTTCACCTTTTCTTACCCTGGTCTCAATTCAAATGTCTCAGTTCAAATGTCAAGTCTTACTGAATTACCCTAGGTAAAGAAGTCTCACACTTGACCCTACAACTGTTGGGTTTTTTTTTTTTCCATTATATTACCAAGTTTTTTATTTTTGTAACATTTACCACTATCTGAAATAATCTTATTTATTTGGTTTTTATTTATCTCTCCTCAATTGATTTGCTTGCCATTAGAATAGGCAACATGTCAACCTTTACTTACCATTGTATCCCCAGTGCCTAGAATAGTATCAGGCACATAATAGCTGCTTAATAAATATTGAATGAACATACTGACTCCACGAAAGAATGAAGTCCATGATGAGATGCAATCCCAAACTTCACCAGTAGGTGTTATAATCCAACATCTGATAGTTTCCACTTACAATACGCCAGCTAGGATGGCTGCAACTACCAATATGTCAGATTCTTTGTTAATAATTGATTTCCTTATTTCTTAAGTTTAGGATTCCATCCAGTGAGTGACACCAAATAGATAGTGTCTAGTAAATCTGATGCAAATGAAAATTACAGATTGTCTTTTGCCTTAATTGACCTAAACTCGCCATCAAATACCAAGCATTTCTGCTCTCTCAGGGTTACATAGACTCAGCCTGGCCTCAGGCCACTGGTAAACACTGTGAGCAATACCTTTACTTATTTCCCACTTTCTCTCCCTTTGAAACTTTCTTCTATGATGATTTGTTTGCGAAATAACCTCAACCTAAATCCTGAACTAGTTGAATATTCACAACTGCTTCTGAGTATCACAAATCATTTGCTTCTCTGGTGCCCTTCTGAGGAGAGATCTTCATAGTGCCTCTCTTTGGATTACCAAACCTGCCAATTCTCCCTTCTGGCTGCCAAGAATTAACAGCATCAATGAAAGCTCAGGAAACTGTTGTAAATAACCCAACTTTCTACCCATTATAATCAATCAATAAATTGTGGTGGTGCCGGGCAGCAGCCCACCTTATTAGGGTGACTATCTATGGTTTTTCTAGAACCCAGGTTTGAGGTGACTCTCTTTGGTGGTGGTCAAGATGCACTGGAAATAAATCTAGATCATAAAGTTGTTGGGGCCAGAGCTAAGTAGCCTGACCTATCCTTGAATTATGTGGCATTTCTTTAAAAATCCTTCTTCATGAGGGCTGTTTCCTAGCTGCAGGAAACCAGAAAGGAATGAAATGAATGTTCTTTTTTTTTAAAGAAAAAAACAAAAACAAAAACAAACAATTCCTTCCTTCTTTGTAGATGGGTGCTGTTGAGAATACAGAGAAGACACAACCCAAACAATGATGCAAGCCCGCTGCCCTGCGATCAGGCGTTTAGGAACAGAACAAAACCAAAGCAAAGCTACTGAACAAACACAATGGCCTCATCTTTGACTTTCCCTGAGGCACAAAGCAGGACCAGATAGCACCATTCTCCCCATCCCTGCCCCCCCGCCC